>NC_056732.1:22058529-22083529 GCF_019279795.1 Protopterus annectens | reverse complement strand
ACCGTCCAGGTTATGCTTCTTTGTTCTCCCACAATTGATTGCAAGAGCTTTACATCTGTGCATAGCTGCTTACATTTGAGGGATGTACACTGCTTCCAGATGTTTTGTGTCACAGCTGTGAGATAAAAAAATACCTTAGGGAGTTTGTTGGACAAGGAATCTACTTTAAAAAACATTATCTTACATGCCCCCCTGAGAACACTTTAATGCTCCCAACCTGCAGTTTGTAATAGTCCCACTTTCCTGATGTACATGAAGTCGTTTAGATTCCTATGAGAAATACTTAGTCATGTCAAACTGTACACATGAAATTGTTTATTTGTTATTATCCATTTTACATCTTTTTAACCAGAAAAGTATAACTAGGAATTAAAACCCGTGTTTCATCAGAGGCCCAGGGAGAAAACCTCCATGGTTACATATATAAAGTTATTATGGCAAAGTGCAAAACAGCTATTAAACCAAAAAAAAAAAAAAAACATGTATAAGGTTAGAAATTAGACTTAGCAAGAATTTAACAAAGAATTAACTGCATTGTGTAATACACATATGTCAAAGTGAATGTTTTAAAACAATTCTGCATAGGCAGTTCTGAGGATAGCACTCTAGTGCAAATATATTAAAGTGAGTCTGGTATAAAAAATTAATACAAAGACAGTTTTGGGGGTTGCACTGTACAGCAGACATAGTTTAAATGATTTTTTATACAAATGCTGTATTGGAGATGGTTAGGCACTCAAGTAGTGAGGGGCTAATGATTATTAGGTGCCCTGATTGGGCTGCCAGAAGTGTAAAAAAATGAAGAGAAAGTGAGCGAAAGAAAGTGATATAGCATTGTATATCATGTAAATTGTGATCACAATGGTCTTGTGACAATTTCCTCTACACTACTGCAATAGCCCAATATTCACAAAATTCAAAAACGCTACCTTCCAGCACAGACCTTTTAGCCTAGACAAATTTCCTGCTTGTGTTCCTGTTTTATATGTTTTTCAAACAGGACAGCAAGTAGCACTTGAAAAAAGAACGAGGGAATGGTGACAAAAGAGAACATCACGTAACTAAAAATGGGCGCCTTTTGTTTTAAATAGTACAAGTAAAAAGGGCCGTGTCATGTGTGTAGGTTTACCACAGAGTGCAGTGATACCTATCTGAAGGCAATAAACAAGGACTCATATTTTAAAAGAGAGCCTTAGAAAGAAAGTGAACAAAAACGTAGACAGCTATAAATGCACTAACCAGATGGGGGTTATAAGCTAAACTATGCAATGGTACACAACCATCATGCTGTTACAAAACTGAAACACTGGCATGGGAACTGCAACAAGGACTTCATGCCTGAATTTGCAAACTCACCATGCTTTAGTATGTTTGAGACATGCTCTCTTTGTTTTGGGGCTGTTAGATGCCTAAGGTGACAGCGATAATTAAACTCGATTAAGTTTGTAAATGTAGCCTAAGGGCAGAAAATATGTATTGAAGATTAGTATGAATTAGTTAATGGCATTCCATCTGAAGGCAGAAATTTATACAGAACATAAAGTGTCTATATCTCATTCATTAGCTGCCAACAAAAGCTGTAGACCTGAGTAATCACAGTAACATCAGGAAACAGTGACAAAGAAATGCAATTAATTGCTGCCTTTGCTCAAAAGCATGAACTAGGACTGAGCTAGCTTTTTGTTAACTTAATATTTATTTAATATGGGTAGATTAGATTTGAAGGCCATTTTCAGCTACATTGTTGTTACAAGCAGTAACTTATGCAGGAGGTATACAATAAAACTAGTACAGCAGTAACACAATACTTGACAGTTCAAAACAAAAAGGTACACAGCCATTTGTTAATAAACACCAAACCTCCTCTGTTCAGACAGCTGGTGTTCACACTTGAATTGGGCTTTACAAAATATTTATCAAGACGTGTTTATGAAGACATCATGATGGTGATGTTGTAAAGATGAGGCTTTAACTGGTGAAAACACTTTGTTTACACCCTCCATAATATAGGACCTCTGTTTTCTTATGCTACAGAATTCATCTTGGCTCAGAAAGCCATGTCTGATTCTAATCTGTTTCCAAGGGAAAAACATCACCACAGTATAAATACCTATTAAACCAACACTTAAAATTAACAGTCAGAAATGAGATATAGTAATCGCCCAGTTTACTAGTAAAGCTTATCGGGTACTATCATATCTGCAGGGGAAGATGGGACTGAGGGACTGATGTTCTCTCACGCATCCTAGGGGGAGGGACGGACCCTAGGCTCACCGCAATAAAGCACCATTATGAGGCTGGGAGCCCTGTGCTCCATAACTTTACTTTTTTGTCCTTTGTTAACTGCGTTAGTCCCACTAGTATAGTGACTGGTCTTCAGGGGTGACCTGAGGTGATATTTATACTATTATTGGTGGTATGGCCAGGGCATTGGGGAACTTCCTCTACTTTTCAATAGGTTCCGTGGGAGCTTTTACATCCACCTGAGCTACCACCAAATCAAACTGATGGGGCCTCAGTTTAACATCTCATCCAAAGGATAACACACTCAGGAATGCAGCACCCTACCCATACTGCATTGCAGTGTCAGTAATTGATCTGCCTGTTCTGGGAAAAGAACCAACAGCCTTCTGCACCAAAAGTGAATGTGCTATCTGTTGCACCACTGCCAATGCTAAAACAGTATACCATCTAGTCAGGAGGTTGTGCATGAATGGGAAGTCACATGCACCTCCCAAAGGGAATGATTCTAAAGCTCACAAGATGGCCGGGGGCTGATGGATGTTAGGACACACTTCCTAGCACCAGTTTGATGCTCCAGCATCCTCAATCCCCTCAACAGCCATGGGCATGGGTTGAATTGTGCATGGGGAAAGCTAAGCAGGTCTTTTCACTCTTACCACAATAATTAGTCATATCTCTTAGATAAGATAACTCACCTTTTCTCACTATTTCACTATCATTTCTACTTTATTAAGCCACATCTTTAAAGACAGCTGATACTTTTTTCTGCTGTACCTACCTTTGGCATTTTTCCCCTCCCTTACTTCTCTTCCCTCCCATGTCTGAGCCCACTGATCTGGCCACTACCTTATTTTTTATCCCCTCCCCCTAGACTCTTTCCACCCATGAATTTACTTATACCAGGGATGTCCTGTGGCGCCATTTTTAAACACCACTCCATAGTGTCCATGTCGCCGTGGTGCTAGCTCTGCGGTAGAGCTGCTTGACTTTACTCATGTACAGTGTTCTGGGTGCTCCTTCTCTGCCTCAAAAACTAAAAGGAAAACCACCTGTTAACCTGAAGACACCCCTGAAGCTGACTGCTTGCCAGGCTTCACAAAAAGCTTCTATCCTAAAGTAAATGTACATGTATGTTGCTACTACCTAATTTTATCCGAATGCCTATAGTGTTTTGTGTACCCCTCTGTGCGAAAGTCAGCAGCCCATCGCAGACCCTATCCAAACTCCTCCTCTAGTATTTTTCCCGAAGCTTATTTTTATCTTACACTGGAAAAACCCTCTTACTTACCTCTCCTAGTTGCTATTTCCCCTCTGCCCACTAGGTGACAGTATTCTACCAATCTTTCTATTTCAGTTTTTAACCTTCTATTCCTAAAGGTCTTAAATCTAGTCCCTAGCCTCTAGACCATAATTCGTATCCCCTTGCTAATCTATTAGGGAATTTCACTCTTACCACAATAATTAGCCATATATCTTAGATAAGATAACTCACCTTTTCTCACTATTTCACTCTCATTTCTACTTTATTAAGCCACATCTTTAAAGACAGCTGATACTTTTTTTTCTGCTGTACCTACCTTATTGCTCCTGCCCACTCCATTTGCCCTGCAGGCTAACTCCGCTCCCCTACACTACCCCCAAATCTCATCCACCCCTACAACACCTAACCTTATACTTCCTTAGCCACATATCCACCAACAGCTCACTCAATCTCATTACACACTTATCATATTACTCCCAATTTACTTAATTTCCCTAATTACCTAATCCTTCTCTTTACATAGACACACCCTAATCTTGTCCTTCCAGAATCACTAATCACTTTATTTTACTCATCCTACACCTCCTATCTATCCTATCCTATCCCATCCTACTATGGCTATCTCTAGCTTACAAAGACATCTTTTCGTACTTCTCATGTCCACAATCCTTACCACACTCCTACTATCCCACAGCTTCTCCTGCTATGAACACCTAAGCCTTACTAAACTTAACAGCTCCTTAAAACAAACAACCCCTTTCTCTTCTCCAGCCTCTCAAACCCATAGTAATATAACATCCTCTTCATCCTACCTTCTACCACATTTCCATAAACTAACCCATATTAAACACTTCCAAACCAGAAAAACTGACCCCATCTTATGTAAACTTGGGAAACTCTCACAGAATCCCCAACAGCACCTACTACTACATGGTGACATTCATCCAAACCCAGGCCCTAGCATATCCACATGTAATTCCCAATCTACTCATCCCGCCACCTCACTTACCCCCACTAAAACCCCAAACACACTTCTCATAGCTCACCTGAATATATGTAGCATTAACAATAAAATCACCCAGCTGCACGCCCTGCTAGATTTACATTCCTTTGACATCCTATGTCTATCAAAAACCTGTCTCAAACTGTTTACTAAAGACAGTGATATAATCCCTCCTGGCTACAACATCCTGAGACTAGACCATCTAAATAAAAAGGGTGGTGGGGTAGCAATATTGTTCAAATCTGAATTGCAGGTCACCTCACTAGATACTCAACCACCCTCACCTAACAATGCAGAGATCTTAATATCCAAGCTCCAAGTTAATGATAATAAATCCATATACATTATTTGCTCATACATCCCCCCAGGTAATAGCATAAATACTCTTGAAAACACCCTTAGTTGGCTCTCCACCTCCTTCCCACAAGAAACCATACTCCTTGAGGATTTTAATATTGACTGGAAATGTTGCACTTCTGGAAATCCAACTACTCACATCAATCTTTATGGATTTCATCAAACCATCACCTCCCCTACCAGAACCCATAAACCTAGCAGCAAAAAAACCTTAGATTGGATACTAGTGAACAGTCATCCCCAATTATATAAAACAGGCTTACTCCCTGATGAAATTAGTGACCACTCTCTGACCTTTATATCCAGACAAAAGACCTCAATCCCCAACCAAATTAACTGCAGAACTACACGAAACAAGAAAAATCTAAACCCAATTAACTTTCAAGCTGAGCTTAAAGCTTGCAATTGATTGCCCCTAAAATCCCTACCTCTTGATGAAGCAGTCTCATACTTTAACAATAAATTCTTACAAATTCTGGAATGTCATGCTCCCTCTCGCACTGTTAGAATTAGGAACAAACCTGCTCCTTGGTTCACAAATGAGACAAGGCAAAAAATGAGACTGAGAAATAAAACCTGGACCAAATGGAGACATACTAAAAACTCTACTGATCATCTAAACTTTAGGCAGCTTAGAAATGCCACAAAAAATTAATATTCCTTGATAAAAAAACTATTACCTCACATTCCAACAGACCCAACATTAAAACCCACAAAAATTCTGGTCAGGAATAAATAAATTGCTCCATCCTGGACACTCTAAAACACCTATTCCCACTAATTTGACTCAAAACTCTCCCAGCCAAATTGCTGATATTGTTAACAAATATTTCTCTGGAACAGTCCAATCATTAGCCAATAACTTACCCCCCCATACCAGCAGTTACCACTGCTGAGTCACCCCTGCCAACCAACTTACCCCACACATTACACCTCCAGCCTGTCCCAGCATCCCTTATACGCAACCTACTTTTCAGACTTAAACCCTGCACTCCATCAGCTGACCTCCTACCAGCTGAATACCTTCAAATGGCAGCTGGAGTATTTGCCTACCCAATTTCTATATTAATTAACAGAACCATAACAGAATGATCCATTCCCTATCTGTGGAAAGTCTCACACATTATTCCACTCCATAAGGGAGGTAACTCAAATGAACTCTCTAACTTCTGCCCGATAGCCCTACTTTCCCCATTAGCAAAAATTATGGAGAGATGTATTCATCATCAGCTACTTGATCATCTCCTCCAAAACCACCTACTAGTGGACTGCCACCATGGTTTTAGGCCATTCCATAGAACTACAACAGCACTCCTATCCTTTTCAGACTGCATTAATAAAAACAACAACTTACTGTCCTCAGCCCTCTTTATTGACCTCTCTAAAACATTTGACATGGTGAATCATCAACTATTGTCAGATATCCTAAGGTTTTTCTCATTTGACACCCAAACAGTCCAGTGGTTTAAGTCCTACTTAGGAAATAGACACCAAGCAGTACTCTGGGACAAAAAACTATCCACTTAACTCCCTATCTCCCTTGGTGTCCCTCAAGGCTCCATTCTGGGACCCCTCCTCTTTACTATTTTCATTAATGATCTGAAAACATCCATCCCACAGGCCACCTGTATACAATACGTTGACGACTCAATATTAATATGTAGCGCTTCGTCACCTGCAGAGCTTCAAACCAAGACCCAAACAGTATTTAACTTAGTCAAAAACTGGTTCCATCAATGCTGTTGCCTCCTTAACCCCCCAAAAAAAAAATTATTATTGTTATCTCCCACCCTAAAGTCCCCTGCTATTAACTTTACAGTCACATCCAACAATGGGACTAAAATAGCTCCCGACTCGTCCACCAAACTGCTAGGTGTGACTATTGATAATAATCTGAACTTTGACAAACAAATTAACTTAACTATTAGATCAGTTAATAGAAAACTTGGTTTCCTTTATAGACTCAAACCCTTTCTCACAGCTTCAACTAGGTCTGCTATCGCCCAAATACACCTAATCTCCACCCTTCTCTATGCATCCCCAATCTATACAAACCTCTCCAAAAGCAATATTAGCAAACTGGCAACATCTTATAATAACATAGCCAGATTTGCCACTGGATCCCCATTTAGAACCCATCACTGCCAGAATCTCAAACTATTAGGATGGATGGAACTGCAAAGTCAGCTTCTTATACAGCAACTTACAACCATTCATAAGATTCTGCATCATCTCACAAATACTCCCATTCTCTGCAACTTTATTAGCCAGTACAAAAACCTAACAACCCTAAGATCTGCAAATAGGGTACTAGTATCTACCTTAAAAAGCAACAAGTCTGGGGATTGTCTGTTCACTAACTCTGTTTGTAACACTTGGAACAAGCTTCCAAGTGAACTAACATCCCTCTCATCCACCCCACTGTTTAAAAAGCAACTAAAAATCTTCCTAAACTCACAATGGTTATGTCCTTGCACCAATCCAGACGGACACTATTCATCTCGCCTGACCACCTTTCCCAGCTGGTATACCTCTCCACTGTTTTGTTTTTCTCTCTACTAATCTACTGAAGAAACACACTTTCTAGGGAACCAATATATAAAAAAATGTTTCTTGTATTGTATCTATTTTACAAAATGTTTTTAAATATAAATGACTAACACTGATGTTTATATTGTTATGATGTGATCACTATGTCATTTTTTTCATTTTTTATGTCTTGGAGCTTTTCTCCCAGGGCCTCTGCTGAAAATGGACATATATCCAGCCAGACTATCCCGGTCAACAAATGTAAAATAAAATAAATAAATAAAATAAGAGGCTCAGTAAATGAGGAGAGAAGCTGGCGGTAGCAGATGGTCAACTTTGAAGGAACAAAACTTCAGAATAAATTGCCAGTTGCAATAAAATGAAGCACCTCAATAAAATCATTCAAAATCAGCATTGATATGTATATGAGCAATGCAACATTTCAGCGCAGGATAATTACAATCAAATGCCTCAGAGGACAGAAAAGTCAGAAAGTTACAAGCATGACTGCAAAACCTCTCAACATCTGTACATCTATTAACAGATAAGTCGACAGATAGATAGATAGATAGATAGATAGACAGATAGACAGATAGATAGACAGATAGATAGATAGATAGATAGATAGATAGATAGATAGATAGATAGACAGATAGACAGATAGATAGATAGATAGATAGATAGATAGATAGATAGATAGACAGATAGATAGACAGATAGATAGGTAGATATTCATTCCATCATCTTGAAGAGCAGAATTTTATCAGGTTATCCCTAAAATGTTGGAAGTGTGCAGCTCCTTCACTCATTTTTTTTTTGGTCAATGTCTTCTGGCATGATGTCACTATGTCAGCTGTGCATGTGTGTCATGTAATAAGTATACATAGATTTCTGGCATGATGTCACTACGTCAGCTGTGCATGTGTGTCATGTAATCAGTATACATCAATAGATTCAACTCAGACTGTATGTCACTATATATAGAATTCGCTCTCTAACTCTTCACTTTGGCTACCCCTTATCACACTTGAATTTATACAGAAAAGTATAACACAGTTTGTTGGGCAGCATGTCCCCATGTAGTGTTATGTGCAATTTTAGCTTCATCAGGCATTATGGTAGATAGGTATCCACAAATATGCTAGCGGCTAAATGCTGGTATTAGAATTACTTCAGTAAAAATGGTGGAATTCTTCAAAATGGTCCTTAAAAATTCATACTTGGTGGAGTAATAGTTGTTATGTTTAATGTCAGTAAATGAAAAATGATAGATAATAATTATAGAAAAAAGAAGCGTGTCATTTAAAAATTATAAAATTGTTAAAGCTCCAGGACAGCAGTATGAAACAATTTATACTTTAACAGTTGTGTAGCTAACCAAGTCAAAAATGCGTTGTGTAGCTCATCTAATTTGAAAGGGCATGTCGAGTCACTCATGGGAGAACATTACAGTCTTTTTACACTTTATTGATCTCACCATTTACTGAATACATTTCTGCATTTTGCAGCCTTCCTATATGCAAGTAAAAACACCTTGAAAAGATACAAGTGATCCTTACCAAAAAATCATACAGTTAGAAAAAAATAACTGTTTACAAATGCTTCAGGAACTGTAATTACAGCTTGTTTCTTGTAGATAATAAAAGGTAACCCTTTCTAATTTTCAAAGTAATGTCTCATCTGGTTTTATTTCAAAGCCTTTGCATCCTTAAATACATTGCTTGGAAGTTAGCAGTTGATACTTGTATCTAGTACTAAAACCAAGTATCAGTAATAAAAAAAATGGGCAGCATATTGGCATGGTGACCATCGCTGCTGCCTTACAACAAGATGTTCTCCAGTTCGGTTTTCAGAAGGAGTGCCTTCTCTGCATTCTGCATGTAGTGTCTGCATCCATATTGGTTTCCCAGATGCTCTGGTATCCTACCAAAGGCCGTGAAGTGGTTGAACTGGTGTTGTCCAAAATGCCTGTGGTCATATTCTGTGTAATATCAGAGTGAATGACAGTGTGCATTCTGTGATTGACCACCACCATGTCACAAACAGATTTCAATGCCCTGCACTCACTGGCTGCTGGCATAGGTTCAGCTGTACCTGTAACCTTGTAAAAAACTAAAGCAAATTATTTAAAATGGATGGCTGCCTGGATACTTAGATGGATCAAAAAATGTGGCAGCTACATTACACAGTGCCTTCTAAGATTATGGGATAAGCTTCCCTTTATAATATGAAGATGTCACTCATTAACCTCCTATAAAATATTTTTGCTGTGTACATTTGATATAGGAAATGTCAAGATGGGAGTTACAACAATCATTCATCATGAACTCCAGTAGGTTGTGAAGTTGATAACTGAACGTGTGAACTCACATAGGTTCATAGGTAGGCACTAGGCTATCTGCCCAAGGGCATTTATAAGACTAGCCAGAGTGTGTCAGCTTTCGCCACCCCATTGATTAATTAACTGATCCTCTGTCAAGCAGAACCAGTGAAGTGATCCCAGGGGTGTATTTTCTGTTACCCATCCACTCCTCAAGGTTTCTCTTGAAGAGTGTTAGTGAGGGGCTCTGCCTGATGTAATTTGGAATTTTGTTCCAAAGCATGGGGAGTTTCTGTGACAGGACTCTATCCCTCCAGCATGTTCTATTTATTGTTGTGGTGAGGCTTAGCTCACTAGAGCGCATGATTCGCAGTGACTTGGATTTCTTTAGGTGGAGCATGTCCATCAGTTCTGAGTTGGACATGGCTTTGTAAGTCAGGCAGAGATCACCTCTGAGTAAGCGATATGCCACTGAGTACAGCCGGAGTGTTTTCAGTTGGGCTGCATAGGACATATGTTTGAGGCCAGTAATCCTCTTGGTGAGGTACTTTTGTGGTCTTTCCAGCTGTTGGAAGTGTCTTGTGAGGTACATCCCAAATGGGGCATTGTACTCTATGATGGGTCTAATGAGTGACAAGTAGACGGGCACTATAACCACTTTATTTCTAGATGCGAACCCTTTAGTAATTAGATGGGCCACATAGAAGGATTTCCTAACTACTTTGGCAATATGATTGTTAAAGGAGAGATTACTATTTACCTGGGTCCCCAGATCTCTTATTACCTCTTCTGTATTAAGGGGGCTGCCACCTATGTGGTAATTTGTGAGTGTTTTGTTTTTCACCAAATGGGATGACTATGCATTTTTTGGCATTTAACTTGAGGCCATGACTTTGACACCAGGTGTCCGTCTCAGTAAGGCCCATTTGGAGGATGTCCATGTCAGCTGGAGAGTCAATTATGGCTCCCATTTTGCAGTCTTCAGTGAACTTGGTTAGCCATAGTCCTCCTGTGTTTGCCTGTACTTCTGAGAAGTATATGCTGAACAGTAGGGGTCCCAGGACCGAGCCTTGTGGGACACCACTTGTGACTGGTTTACATAGGACCTGGAGCCTGCTATTCTTACCGTGTGACTTCTGTCTGTAAGCCAGTTGGCAACCCATCCCGTGATGTAGGGGTTTATGTTCAGGCTGGTGAGTTTTTCTGTAATACCCGAGTGGGAAATGGTGTCAAAAGCCTTGGTGAGGTCAAGGTAGGCTGTGTGAACCACCTTTCCCTCGTCTATGGCCTTGGTGACTGTCTCGAAGAAGTCAACCAGGTTTAGTAGACATGATCTGCCCTTAAAGCCGAACTGGATCGGGTCAAGTGTTTGGAGGTTCCCAATGTCTCTGTTAATGAGTTCCATGATGATGCACTCCATAGCCTTGCAGACCAGGCTAGTCAGGCTTATGGGGCGATAGTTACCAGGGTCAGTTGTGGCCCCTCCTTTGTGGATAGGAATAACCGTTGCTGTGCGCCATTCTATGGGCATGTAGCCTGTGGAGAAGCTGAGGTTGAATAGTGTGTTTAGGTGGGGGGTTAGTTTGTTCTGTAGTTCGTGCAAGATGCAGCCTGGGACACCATCTGGTCCCATTGATGCTGTGTTTTTGGCTTTTGAAAGGGCTGTTTTCACCTGTGCGTCTGTGATTTTTGGGACACTACACTTTTCTGGTATTGTTGTGGGCCCTTTTGGAGGTGAGAGGGGGGTGAAATTTGCACTGAATCTATCTGCTAGGATGTTGGCAATATCAGTAAGTTCAGTATATTTTGTGCTATTTTGCACTAGTTCAGTGCATATCTGTGAGTTGCCACTTAGATTCTTAACATAGCTAAAGAAGGCTTTGTGGTTATCTTTTGAATCCTTGGTTATTTTTCTTTCGAAGTTAGCCTTGGATGATTTCATGAGGGACCTTAGTTTCTTACTAATACTGATCAGGGATGCCTTTCCTTCTTGGGATTTGTTTTTTTTTTTTTTTTTTCTGAACTAGTTTCCTCCTTCTATTGTATAGCCTGTTTATGGCAGGGGTCCACCAAACTAGTTTCCTTCTTTTAGAGGAGTGAGTCTTGGTTTTGCTAGGGATGGCACAATCCATGCATCCTTGTAGGAGCTAATAGAGTGCATTTGTAAAGGTTTCTGCATCTTCGGCAGCGTTATCCTTTAGCGTTGGGGCTGTGAAACTTACCATCTCTGTCTTAAGTAAGGTAAAGTTTGCTTTAGAAAAGTGTTTTACTGTGGTTTCCTTAGTTGGGGGTGGTGGTGGAGTGTAGACATTCAGAGTGATTAGTTTATGGTCTGATCTAATCAGTGACGGGTTGACCTCCAGTGTGGAACACTTGTCGCCCATGTTGGTGATGACCAGGTCCAATATGTTTTCATCTCTGGTAGGGGAGTTTACCAGCTGATCCAGGGCATTTGAGTTGATGAATTCCAGGAAGCGCTGGGCCTGGGAATTTGTACTCGAGTAGTTTTCCCAGTGAATGGTAGGGTAATTGAAATCTCCCAATATCAGGGTGTTCGGTAGGACCTTCATGTTTTCCAGTGTCTCCAGAAAGGTGGAGTTGTGGTCCTGGGTCATGGAGGGTGATCTGTAGCAGGCCACAATTTGCATTGCAGATCTGCCTGATGTTAGTTGCACATGGATGATCTCAGAGATATCATGCTGTGCCACTAACCTGGAGGTGTAGGTATCCTTGATGAATATAGATACACCCCCTCCTTTTGTGTTTTGGTCTGTGTTCTGTGGCCGAAATGTGTGGTATGAGTTGTAGCCCAGTAGTGCTGGGGTGCTCTCTGGAGCCTTGAACCAGGTTTCAGTTACTGCACAGATGTCGACGTTCTCCATACTGAGGAGTGCTTCGAGAGTGCGCATTCTGAGATTTAAACTCCTGGCGTTGAGTAGCATAACCCTCAGTTTTTTGTTAATTGCGCTGTATACGGAGGTAGGTTTGACTTCATGATACTATGTGTTGGCTGAATGGTCACTATAATACTATGTAGGCTGTGGAGTCCAATGTGAAGTCCACATCCTTCTGTGGTTTTGATTATGACCCTAACTGAGATAAAAGTTAGTTTTAGGGAGTAAGTCTCCCCCTTCCCCATTATTTTTGAAAATCCAGAAGGCTTGGGTTAAGTCTGGTATCCCACCTGTGACCCAGAGGGTAACAATAATTAATCCAGATAAAATCACTTTATCTGTAAGATCTAGGAGACTCTGTCTGTCTGATACCATCCCTGTAGGAGGAATAAAGATGCCTTGTTGGTTTCAAGTAATTTATTCACTTAAGTTGGTAGATGGGTATGAGAAAAAGAGCACTCATCCATCTACCTACTTAACGAAATAAACTACTTGAAACTTCAACAAGGTATCTTTATTCCTCCCACACAGAGGGTATCAGTCAGTCAATCTCCTAGATCTGCCACCTAAAGTTATTTTGTCTGGGATAATCCTTTGTACCCTGTTTCTCCCCATTAGTTTTTGGGATGTGTTAGTATGGTGTGTGTGTGTGTGTGTGTGTGTGTGTGTGTGTGTGTGTGTGTGTGTGTGTGTGTGTGTGTGTGTGTGTGTGTGTGTGCATATGTGCATGTGTATGAGTGTGTGCGCATATGTACATGTGCATGCATGCATATGTGTGTGTACATTCGTATGTGTGTGTATGTATATGTGTGCATGTGTGCATATGTGAGTGTGTACATGTGTGTGTGTGCACATTTGTGTGTGTGTGTGTGTGTGTGTGTGTGTGTGTGTGTGTGTGTGTGTGTGTGTGTGTGTGTGCATGTGTGCATGCTATGGATGATATTTCAATTGGAAATGGATCTTAATCAAGTCTTCTGTGCACACAGTATTGGGACTTGGTGTATTGAAGCACACATTCTCTAAAGTAATGAGTTATACTAAACTCATCAAAAACCTTAAGACAAAACAAAAATACTTACAACAGTGTTTTTGCAGAGGGGGAAGGTCAGCGACACCCTACAGCCCCACTACTTTAAATAGCCAAAGTCCAAGACTGAATAGCAGTAAGAAAAAGGAGAAATCACCTTAGCACACCGTCTGAAAATGTTGGAAAAACACACAGGCACAGTGCAAACTGTCAGAACCACACCGACACAGCGTGCAAACTGTCAGAACCACACCGACACAGCGTGCAAGCTGTCCGAACCACACCGACACAGCAGGCAAACAGTCAGAACCACACCGACACAGCATGCAAGCTGTCAGAACCACATCGACACAGCGTGCAAACTGTCAGAACCACACCGACACAGCGTGCAAGCTGTCAGAACCACATCGACACAGCAGGCAAACCGTCAGAACCACACCGACACAGCATGCAAACTGTCAGAACCACACTGACACAGCGTGCAAGCTGTCAGAACCACATCGACACAGCAGGCAAACCGTCAGAACCACACCGGCACAGCGTGCAAGCTGTCAGAACCACACCGACACAGCGTGCAAGCTGTCAGAACCACATCGACACAGCAGGCAAACCGTCAGAACCACACTGGCACAGCGTGCAAGCTGTCAGAACCACACCGACACAGCGTGCAAGCTGTCAGAACCACATCGACACAGCAGGCAAACCGTCAGAACCACACCGACACAGCATGCAAGCTGTCAGAACCACATCGACACAGCAGGCAAACCATCAGAACCACACCGACACAGCGTGCAAGCTGTCAGAACCACACTGACACAGTGTGCAAACTGTCAGGGTAAGTGAATGGATCGTATCCCATCCCTTACTCTGATAAAACACACCGACACAGCGTGCAAACTGTCAGTGTAAGTGAATGGATTGTATCCCATCCCTTACTCTGATAAAACAGACAGACACAGCATGCAAACTGACAGTGTAAGTGAGTGGATCGTATCCCATCCCTTACTCTGATAAAACACACCGACACAGCATGCAAACTGACAGTGTAAGTGAATGGATCGTATCCCATCCCTTACTCTGATAAAACACACCGACACAGCATGCAAACTGTCAGTGTAAGTGAATGGATCGTATCCCATCCCTTACTCTGATAAAACACACTGACACAGCATGCAAACTGACAGTGTAAGTGAGTGGATCGTATCCCATCCCTTACTCTGATAAAACACACCGACACAGCATGCAAACTGACAGTGTAAGTGAATGGATCGTATCCCTTCCCTTACTCTGATAAAACACACCGACACAGCATGCAAACTGTCAGTGTAAGTGAATGGATCGTATCCCATCCCTTACTCTGATAAAACACACAGCATGCAAACTGTCAGTGTAAGTGAGTGGATCGTATCCCATCCCTTACTCTGATAAAACACACAGCATGCAAACTGTCAGTGTAAGTGAATGGATCGTATCCCATCCCTTACTCTGATAAAACACACAGCATGCAAACTGTCAGTGTAAGTGAATGGATCGTATCCCATCCCTTACTCTGATAAAACACACAGCATGCAAACTGTCAGTGTAAGTGAATGGATCGTATCCCATCCCTTACTCTGATAAAACACACCGACACAGCATGCAAACTGTCAGTGTAAGTGAATGGATCGTATCCCATCCCTTACTCTGATAAAACACACAGCATGCAAACTGTCAGTGTAAGTGAATGGATCGTATCCCATCCCTTACTCTGATAAAACACACAGCATGCAACTGTCAGTGTAAGTGAATGGATCGTATCCCATCCCTTACTCTGATAAAACACACCGACACAGCATGCAAACTGTCAGTGTAAGTGAATGGATCGTATCCCATCCCTTACTCTGATAAAACACACAGACACAGCATGCAAACTGACAGTGTAAGTGAGTGGATCGTATCCCATCCCTTACTCTGATAAAACACACCGACACAGCATGTAAACTGTCAGTGTAAGTGAATGGATCGTATCCCATCCCTTACTCTGATAAAACACACCGACACAGCATGCAAACTGTCAGTGTAAGTGAATGGATCGTATCCCATCCCTTACTCTGATAAAACACACCGACACAGCATGCAAACTGTCAGTGTAAGTGAATGGATCGTATCCCATCCCTTACTCTGATAAAACACACCGACACAGCATGCAAACTGTCAGTGTAAGTGAATGGATCGTATCCCATCCCTTACTCTGATAAAACACACAGCATGCAAACTGTCAGTGTAAGTGAATGGATCGTATCCCATCCCTTACTCTGATAAAACACACCGACACAGCATGCAAACTGTCAGTGTAAGTGAATGGATCGTATCCCATCCCTTACTCTGATAAAACACAACACAGCATGCAAACTGTCAGTGTAAGTGAATGGATCGTATCCCATCCCTTACTCTGATAAAACACACCGACACAGCATGCAAACTGTCAGTGTAAGTGAATGGATCGTATCCCATCCCTTACTCTGATAAAACACACCGACACAGCATGCAAACTGTCAGTGTAAGTGAATGGATCGTATCCCATCCCTTACTCTGATAAAACACACCGACACAGCATGCAAACTGTCAGTGTAAGTGAATGGATCGTATCCCATCCCTTACTCTGATAAAACACACCGACACAGCATGCAACTGTCAGTGTAAGTGAATGGATCGTATCCCATCCCTTACTCTGATAAAACACACCGACACAGCATGCAAACTGACAGTGTAAGTGAATGGATCGTATCCCATCCCTTACTCTGATAAAACACACCGACACAGCATGCAAACTGTCAGTGTAAGTGAATGGATCGTATCCCATCCCTTACTCTGATAAAACACACCGACACAGCATGCAAACTGTCAGTGTAAGTGAGTGGATCGTATCCCATCCCTTACTCTGATAAAACACACCGACACAGCATGCAAACTGTCAGTGTAAGTGAATGGATTGTATCTCTTCCCTTACTCTGATAAAACACACCGACACAGCATGCAAACTGTCAGTGTAAGTGAGTGGATCGTATCCCATCCCTTACTCTGATAAAACACACAGACACAGCATGCAAACTGTCAGTGTAAGTGAATGGATCGTATCCCTTCCCTTACTCTGATAAAACACACAGACACAGCATGCAAACTGTCAGTGTAAGTGAATGGATCGTATCCCATCCCTTACTCTGATAAAACACACCGACACAGCATGCAAACTGTCAGTGTAAGTGAATGGATCGTATCCCATCCCTTACTCTGATAAAACACACCGACACAGCATGCAAACTGACAGTGTAAGTGAATGGATCGTATCCCATCCCTTACTCTGATAAAACACACCGACACAGCATGCAAACTGACAGTGTAAGTGAATGGATCGTATCCCATCCCTTACTCTGATAAAACACACCGACACAGCATGCAAACTGACAGTGTAAGTGAATGGATCGTATCCCATCCCTTACTCTGATAAAACACACCGACACAGCATGCAAACTGACAGTGTAAGTGAATGGATCGTATCCCATCCCTTACTCTGATAAAACACACCGACACAGCATGCAAACTGACAGTGTAAGTGAATGGATCGTATCCCATCCCTTACTCTGATAAAACACACCGACACAGCATGCAAACTGTCAGTGTAAGTGAATGGATTGTATCTCTTCCCTTACTCTGATAAAACACACCGACACAGCATGCAAACTGTCAGTGTAAGTGAATGGATCGTATCCCATCCCTTACTCTGATAAAACACACCGACACAGCATGCAAACTGACAGTGTAAGTGAGTGGATCGTATCCCTTCCCTTACTCTGATAAAACACACTGACACAGCGTGCAAACTGTCAGTGTAAGTGAATGGATCGTATCCCATCCCTTACTCTGATAAAACACACCGACACAGCATGCAAACTGTCAGTGTAAGTGAATGGATCGTATCCCATCCCTTACTCTGATAAAACACACAGACACAGCATGCAAACTGTCAGTGTAAGTGAATGGATCGTATCCCATCCCTTACTCTGATAAAACACACCGACACAGCATGCAAACTGTCAGTGTAAGTGAATGGATCGTATCCCATCCCTTACTCTGATAAAACACACCGACACAGCATGCAAACTGTCAGTGTAAGTGAATGGATCGTATCCCATCCCTTACTCTGATAAAACACACCGACACAGCATGCAAACTGTCAGTGTAAGTGAATGGATCGTATCCCATCCCTTACTCTGATAAAACACACCGACACAGCATGCAAACTGACAGTGTAAGTGAATGGATCGTATCCCATCCCTTACTCTGATAAAACACACCGACACAGCATGCAAACTGTCAGTGTAAGTGAATGGATCGTATCCCATCCCTTACTCTGATAAAACACACCGACACAGCATGCAAACTGTCAGTGTAAGTGAATGGATCGTATCCCTTCCCTTACTCTGATAAAACACACCGACCTGCATTTAGCTGAATATGTACAGCATTAAAAGAAAACGACTTCAGTATACTGACGCAAAGTGACTGTCAACTAAAGCAGGCTGAATGTAATAACTGTAACTCTTGAATATGACTTCTCTTTTGTTTTACCTGAAATGAATTCAGTATAGTTAATCGATCTGAATATCTTTCTTTGGTTTTTGTACTCCTGATATTCTTATTCTTACATTCAACCTTGAAATACGTCTTTCTCTCTTACACATTTCTAACATGTATAATGTTATCTCTATATGACTACCATAAACCCACAATGTTTGCTTGAATTACATGGAACCTTGACTATAAGTGTCAATTATTTGCAATGTGGAGCTTTTCTCCATGAGTCTCCGCTGAAAATGGACTTGTATCCAGTCGGACTATCCCGGTTAACAAATGTAAAATAAATAATAAATTATTGTCCTATTATTTATGAGATGTGCACGTATAAAGCAGAAAAAAAAAGAATTGTGGTAGACCCATCTATCTATGTTTACAAAATGTGTTACACTTTCCAACTGCAGAATTATGGTTTTGTTTCAAGCTTCTAGGAGCCAGTTTGTTGAAACATGATTAATCAGATCATGTTTTCCTAAACAGTATTGTCTTATTCTTCTATCACAAGCCAGCCAAATCGCAGACAGAACTAGAAGCTCAATATTGCATCTCAAAACAATGAGAACACGTTATGCCACAACTATCCGGCATCCATCTTTGAGATGGTGTGAACTCAGGACTGCTGTTAAAAAGTACCAGGGAAGGAGGACTGAAACGCTGTTGGGAGTGATTAAAAAAAAACTTCATTTAATGTTTGCTATAAATTCATTTGTTTTACAACGTGTGCTTGTAATGACAATTACTTTGAATTTGTCTGACAAAGAACAGTTTGGTGACTTAAGTTCTTTTCTTTTCTCTTTATTCCTTTGGAAATAGTTACATTTATTTGTCTCATTTTCACTGTAATTTACAAAATAACTTGCATAAAGAATGAAGGCCAGGTGATACAATGTTCAGAATATTTCCAGAGTTAAACTCCTGCATTCTCTTCATCAGCAGAAAATTACAGCAGCCCTTCATTGAAGTCTGTCATTATAATGTGGTGTTGGTATCAGCAGGTCTGCCAGACTCGGTGAAATCTTAATTGTCTGTATAAACTTTTTTATAAAACTTTCTTCTCTTGCTTAGGGCAAATTAAATACTTTTGAATAGAAAAACTAGCCCTACTGAAACCACTTCCCAGCTGCAACACTCTGCACTGATTCCAGGTTACTGACGTGCACATGCACAGATTGAATGGCACCTGTTAATTTGGCGGATATGACCCAATTTGTTCACCTCTTACCGCCAATTCCCTAACCACACTTGAGCTAACAAACATAAACAGTTGCATATACACCCACAAAGTAACCATATCAGCCAGCTTCTTAATGTCATAAATCGTTTCTTCAAATCTCTTCATAGTCAACTACGTAATGAAACAACCTCATTTGCAACCCCAACAAATGCATTTAACTACCTTTGAGTAACACTCTCTCCCAATCCACCCTATCTGAACCTTGGCAAAATACCATCACCCATAATTCTAATGCCAGCACTGCTATATGCTATCCTTTTCAGTACCTCCAGAGGGGTGTCAGTAATGACCAGCTATGTCCTTAATACGAGTACATTCAGCCTCTCCCTTTAAATCCCACCTCCCTCTTCTGTGCACGATTCAATTCCAAAGTGTCAGAGACAAGTCTGATCACATCGATACCTTTATGACTACCCAGTCCCTTCATATACTTGTCACTGAATCATGGCGCAGAAACAATCTCCTCCACCACTTTTTCCTGCATGCTATATGAATATTTTGATGTCTGCCCAGGAGCTATAGGACAGGAGGAGGTGTTACGCTTCTGCACAAATATTCACTTGACCTCACTATAGTTGCTCAGGCCAACCCCACAACAGATCATGAGCTCAAATTGATTCTCACTAAACTATCAATCAAGTCTACTAAATTCTTATCCATTGCCATGGGTATACCTACCAGCCCCAGCCTCACTTTCTAAATTCAAAGCACTTCTGCATATACCTCTCAACTTCTTAGAGCAAGAAATCTGGAGAAAGCCACAAATAATGGGGGGACAAAGGCCCAAAAATAAGGACACTTGCTAAATATTGCTCTTACAAACTTAGAAAGTTGATAGCATAACAGATTTTTCACTAGCATGAATTTTCTGAATGATATGAAGTGTAAAACTCAAATGTCTGTCATTATTTTCTGATTCCAATCCTCAATGATTTCCCATTGATTTGCCAGAAAAACACAGTTTTATGAGAAATAAAAATAATGTAAATTTGAACTACCAGGCTTTTTTTGCCCTATTTTTTTTTTTTTTTGGTTTCATCGAGTTTTATAAGAAACAGACAAAAACTATGAGGCAAAAATCTTTACAATTGAGAGGTCTGCAAGTTTTGCATAGGATACTGGGAGCTACCAAACTGATCATAAGGCAATAGTATTGCTTGAAATAAAAATTAAATTCAGGGACCCAGTGAAACCAAAAACTTTTCGGAACTATTCCAAAGCTAACCTCTCTCTCTATAAGCAAAACCTTGGCTAAATTCCAAGCACCCCCAAACCCAGTAAACACCATAGCATATGCTGAGATATTTACAAAATCCCTATACAGTCATATTAACAGTTGTATAGAGGAAGCTGTGCCCACTCGTATTAAGAATAAGACAAACTCAAAGACAATCCACCATGGTGGAATGGCAATATCAATTGGTTATACAACAGAAGAAAAAATCTTGGCCAAAGGTGAACAAAGCCCAGCATACCCAAAAATGCTGTGACCAATCTAAACAGGCAGCTAAGAGGCTTAATTAATACTTCAAAGGATAAAGTGGAAGAAAAAAATAGATTCTTGGGCAAATGACAATCACAAAGCTTTCTACAGCTATGCCGTAATCCCTAACCTCATGGAAAATACACAATAATCTGCAGAACTTATTGTAAATGACATCACCCACTCTGAATCAGAGGGCATTGCCAACCTTTTAGATGACAGGCTCAACTCAAATTTCACCCCCCCCCCCAGTAGTCCAAAAGAAATGCCACATACTGCAATCCCCCCAACCATTACTAGGGAACAGGTCTTCAATGCACTTTCCAAGGCCAAAAACATTGCCTTGTTGGGCCCTGATAATATCCCAGGATGCTTACTAAATAGCATAAAATATGACTTTTTCAGGTCCACTTGAATCACTTCTCAATGGAGTCTACAGTCAGGTTTGTGCCCTAGAAATGGAAGATGGCTACAGTCATTCCCCTCCACAAAGGAAGTTGAACCACCAATCAGGGTAACTACAGGCCCATAAGTCTGACCAGCCTCATATGTAAGGCCATGGAAAGAATCATCATGGATGGGCAGTGCAGTGGTTAACATTATTGCCTCACAGCAAGAGGTTCGCCGGTTTGATTCTCGGCTGGGTTGCCTTTGGTGTGGAGTCTGCATGCCCTCCTTGTGTTCACGTTGGTTTCATCTGGGTGCTACGATTTCCCTCCATATTCCAAATACATGCATCTGGAATGGGCCTCCACTGAAAATAGGCTCTGTCCTAGTTGGACTTTCCCAGTCAACAAATGTTAAATAAATAACAGAGAAATTAGGACATAGGTAAGCAGGAAAGACTGGACCCATGACACTTTGGCTTTGTTAAATGAAGGTCATGGCCATTAAATGTGGAAGATTTCTTTGAGAGGGTCACTAAAGCATTGGACAGAACAGTGCACACAACTTACATCGACCTGGTCAAGACTTTTGGTGCAATACCCTACTCAGACATTATAGATAAGCTCAGTAAATTAGGTATAAACACTTTTATCACCTGCTTGGTATCCATCTGGCTTAATGATAGGATCCAGGAGGTCAAAATAGGTGAGGCCACCTCCACCAAGAGGCCAGTCATTAGCAGAGTCTCCCAGGGCTTGTTACTGGGCCTCCTCCTTTTTGACATCTATTTCTCTGAAGTTGAAGCAAACGCTGAAGGATTATGCTAAGTTTGCAAATGATTGCAAGCTGGGGGTTATCATCGACTCCCCTGCAGACACTAGCATTCTTCAACAAATGGTGCCAAAGCCATGGTCTTAAACTCAGTGCTAAGAAATGCATAATTGTATCCTTTGAGAAGTCAACCATCCCAGCTAATTTCTATGTTGATAATACACCTCTAAGAGTCAACCCAGTGGTCAGGGATCTGGGTACGCATGTAGGACGTAGCCTTAACTTCGAACACCACAAGGCCACAGTGGTGAGGAAATCCTTTTATGTTGTGCAACTTACAAGTAAGGGCATGGCATCTTGGTCCAAAGAGGTTATTATCCAGCTGTACTCCACCCTTATCAGACCAGTCATAGAGTACAATGCTCCCTTTGGTATGTACCTCACCAGGCATATGCAAAAACTAGAGCAACTTCAGAGGTTCCTTACAAAAAGAATACAAGGAGTAACAAGCCTGCCTTACCCAAGAGCCTTAAAGCCCTTTCCCTCTACTCAGTCTCCTATAGATTGCTGAAGGGTGATCTATGCCTGGTTTACAAGGCTTCTGGAAACCCCACACTTATGCATGTCCTGTATATCAGTAAGTCAACAGTACCGGAAATACAAGGTCTAGGGACCTGAATTTTGTTTATGACTTAATCAGAACATGCTGGAGAGACAGATATGTGTCCCAGAGACTGCTCTTCCTATGGAACAGGCTTCTCAGTCATGTGAAGCTGAGTTTGTCTATTACCCAATTTAAGTGCAACCTAGAACAGTGGATGGGGAATAGGAAATTTGCATCAGGCCTGCCACCCATGTCCCTTATGTAACTTATAAATGCTTGGCCCTTAATGTCCTATTTGGATACAGGACATCATTATTCTTTTGGGGAAAACTTGGATAGGCGTAGAACACCCCCCCCCCCAGGTTATTAGTCTAGTAACAATCTAAGAATCTGTGAATAATCTCCAGACAAACACTGCTCAAAGTGAGAACTGAACACCCAACCCCTGGAGCTATGAAGGAGAGATCCCATCACTATGCTACCATGCTGTGCATCCAGGTACTACAAAGTATGAATCCAGCAAGATTTCCTGAAGTCAGAACAGAGTTCAAATGTAGTGGATAAGACAAGCAGGCAACTGTGATGGAGGGGGCATCCTTGAGTGTGTTGTAGCCGTAGAGTGCTCAATGCCAGCATACCAGCACCTGGAATACCTAATGCATTTAAGTCAGTATGGCCTAGAGAAGCTAATGTGAATGATAAGTCCAGGATGAGAAGAGAGAAGAGAAATGAAAGTGATTATTATGCTTGCATTAAGAGATGTGGGGTATCAACGGGGGGAGGTAGGGTAAACTCAGACTGCATTGTGGAATTTAGATGGCTGAAGAAACTGACTGAAAGACAGATCCTAGGCTTTAAATGAGAAGATCTGAATAATGAAGGGGTTGGGAGGCTCACAGAAACAAGGAACCGGGTTTGAGTCTCACCTTTCAGAGAAGTTGGTTAGACATAAAATGCCCACAAGGGCAGCCAACCTAGTATTTACCTATGAGATATGTAAATGTATAATTGTTTTACAGAAGACATATTTACTAATGAATGAGACTAAAATAGCCTTGATAGTACTCATGGATATAATGAGATAGGATGGTAAAGGAGGTAGAAAAAAATAAAAATTCTAAGTGTTCATTTGTTTATTACTTCATCTTTAATAACTAGGAGGTCCAGATGACAAAAGCACATTTGTATTGGAGGGTTTGGCAGAAAAGATACAAATATTTATTTATTTATTTGCATTTGTTTACCGGGGCAGTACATTGGGCATTAGTGAGCTCATTTTCAGTGCAGACCCGGGAAAAAAAGCTCCACACTAAGATTCACAATACAAGCAGTATACAACTGAATACATTCAGTACAAAAGGTCAAAGTGATCAGTACATACAATGCATTCAGTACAATAGGTCAATGTGATCAGTACATACAATGCATTCAGTACAATAGGTCAATGTGATCAGTACATAATGCATTCAGTACAATAGGTCAATGTGATCAGTACATACAATGCATTCAGTACAACAGGTCAATGTGATCAGTACATACAATGCATTCAGTACATAAGGGCAAAGTGATCAGTACATACAATGCATTCAGTACAATAGGTCAATGTGATCAGTACATACAATGCATTCAGTACAATAGGTCAATGTGATCAGTACATACAATGCATTCAGTACAATAGGTCAATGTGATCAGTGCGTAATGCATTCAGTACAATAGGTCAATGTGATCAGTACATAAAATGCATTCAGAACAATAGGTCAATATGATTTGTACATAATGCATTCAGTACAATAGGTCAATGTGATCAGTACATACAATGCATTCAGTACACTAGGTCAATGTGTTCAGTACACAATGCATCCAGTACAATAGGTCAATGTGATCGGTACATACAATGCATTCAGTACAATAGGTCAATGTGATCAGTACGTAATACATTCAGTACAATAGGTCAATGTGATCAGTACATACAATGCATTCAGTAGAATAGGTCAGTGTGATCAGTACATACAGTGCATTCAGTACAATAAGTCAATGTGATCAGTACATACAATGCATTCAGTACAATAGGTCAATGTGATCAGTACATACAATGCATTCAGTACAATAGGTCAATGTGATCAGTACATAATGCATTCAGTACAATAGGTCAATGTGATCAGTACATACAATGCATTCAGTACAATAGGTCAATGTGATCAGCACATGCAATGCATTCAGTAACTAAGGTAATGTGATCAGTACATACAATGAATTCAGTACAATAAGTCAA
>NC_056732.1:21964709-22058029 GCF_019279795.1 Protopterus annectens | reverse complement strand
AAATACAAGGGAAGTTAAAAGTTACAATAGGAACAAATTGGTTAAAAATAAAAAGTAGGGTTTTCAATACATTCAGTACAATATGTCAATGTGATTAGTACATAATGCATTCAGTCCCCCCCCCCCCCCCCCCCCCCCCCCCCCCCCAAAAAAAAAAAAAAAAAAAAAAAAAAAAAAACAAAAAAAAAAAAAAAATAACAAAAAAAAAAAAAAAGTTTAGTTAAAAGTATTAAAAATTCTTTTATGCTAAATGCATTCAGTACAGTAGGTCAATTTGATCAGTACATAATGCATTCAGTACACTAGGTCAATTTAATCAGTTAATTTAATTTTCTCATCGTACCTCTTGCCCATCCACTAATCTCTTCTCTCACTCTCTTTAAGATCTCCTCTCTATCCTTTTAGCCTTTCTTTTTCTTTCCCTTACCACTCTATCATCTTATCCTTCATCCTATCCCCCCTTTTTTTCTGTCATTGAACTACAGAAGTCACTCAATACTTACCTGGACTACTGCATCTGTCTCTGGCTTTCCTCCTCCTCCTCTCTGATTGACTCCAGGAAATCTGTTACTTACCTGCTCCACTCCTACCCCCATCCTCCTTGCTCCTGTGTAATCTCTGTTTCTACATACTCCTCCTCCCCCCCCCCCTTTCTGTACATTCTTGCTACTTGTATAGTCCTATGTAGCCTGCCCCTCTTCCTTTCCATTGTATGGTTTATACCCCTCCCCCTTTATCTGCTTTTGCCTCCTCTGCCTCCTCTCCCGCCCACCTCATATCCTGCCCCTAGGGCATATAAGGGGGAAGTCCAGATAGGCACCATCTTTTCTTTCTTGTTACCTGCACTGGCTGCTTGGCGTCCCTGGCCTCTGTCGTTTGTGTGTTCGGCAAGTAAGTTTTCTGATAATTAGTGCTTTTTATTAGGGAGGTAAATGGATGCTAGATTACCCATTTTTTAGTACACTATTAACCTTTTGTTCCACGGTATGACTTTAGCATACATTGGTAGCTTTTATTGTTTATAAATGAGTACTGTGTATATGTTTTTGTCTATGCACTCATCTCGCACCATACTGCTCTAGAGTTAGTTCTTGCAGACAGTTGTAGACAAAATGTTTTTTCTTTTTTTGACTATTGTTGTATCAACTATTGCAAGTGAATGAATGTGAATTGATTATTTACTGGTCGTCTGTTGTTCTATATGAAAGGTTAGTGGGCTTCTCAACGACGACCCAGTTTAGCACTACCTGCCACGTGGGCTCTTAACCTGTTTTTAGGTGTTTTTTTTTTTCAAATGCCTTTCCCAACTGCAAGCTACACATCTAAATGCCCTGTCGATTGACCTGTGTTTTAACCTTGTTTCAATCAGTGTCGCAGTAGCCGTTTTTGCATCCTTTACTGTTACACTTATGCCCTTGTCACATTTTAAGGCAGATACACCTTACTGAATTCTTTGGCGTTCGTGCCTGCATCTTTCCAGCTTTGTACTAACTGCTGCTTACGCACACTCCATTGGGGTATAATAGGACTACTACTACGAAAGAGTTTCTAAACGTCCAACATATTGTTAGAGTAGCTCTTTGGCTCCTGGGGTAACCTCAACATATTACGCCCCTTGTAAGTGCACTTTTTCCCTCCGTTATGTATCTTTTTCTCCTTTCTGTGCTGTCTTTTAACTCCTTCCTCTAAGTACGCTTGCTTGTTAGAGCGTTTTATCCTGGAGTACTCCACTCTAGGTTAGCTCTTAAATAAGAGCGCTTTTTGACCCTACTTTAAGGCTTCTTTCGTCTTTTCTCTCTTTTTCTCCTTTTTCTTCACCCTACGTATGCTCGCCTGTAAGAGCGTTTTTACTCTGGATTATACCGCTCAATGTTAGCGCTTTAATAAGAGTGGTTTTTTGACCCTACTGTAAGGTTTCATTATTTTATTCTTGCTTTGTTATTGTTAGCTCTTTAATAAAAGCGTTTTTTGTTTGACCCTACTGTAAGGTTTCATTATTTTTTCTTTTTTCTCTAACAGCTCTTTTGAAAGAGCTGTATATCCTTCAATAAGGTTTTCTTTTTCCTTTTTTTCTTTTTTTTTTTTTTCACTGCTCCTTTTTAGCGTCTGGTGGAACCTGTCCCACCTATGCCCTTCTGCGAGAGCGTTTTTGTCCTACTCTGAATCTCCCCTTGCAGTATTGGGCTCCCGCACCTCCCTCCAAGCCTAGTTCTCTATCTTATCCTCCCATGTTATTAGCTGCCGTAAGGTTGTTCCTCCATATTAGTGTTTAATTATACTCCTAAGCGCTTTCATACAATTTGGTTACCCGTACCTCCCCATGTTATTTCATGAACAGTATCAATTGTTTTTGGGCTATTTTCATGTAGAAGTTGTGCATTACACTTTTCAGAACTGCTTTTTGTTGTTTTTTGTACTTTTTTCACAGTGTGTATTATTCTAGTCACTGTATCAATTTTCCTGTCAATATAAGGCAGGCCTGATCATTTTACAAGTGTTTTGTACAACCTACTGTGCCTAGTGTTTCTTTTACAGTCAGACATTGTGCATGTACTTTATTTTTCCGAATAGAAGTAAGCAGGTTTTGTTTGCTCAGGAGTACTTTGTTTTTTCATGTAACAATTAGAGTCTCTTTTCAACTATTCCTAAGGATGTTGACATTGTCTCTTGATAATGCCTCATGAATGTTTCTGAGCTAACTCAATACTGTTGCCTTAGTGTCTGCATTGTCTGCTCTTTACTTGAAATTAAGGGACTGATTTCACTGTTTTGTTGCCCTCACTCCTAATGACTATTGTATCTTTCTCTTCTGCCTAGCTTGACCCTCTTCTCTACTGAAAGGACCTGCATGGTCTTAAGGGACCCTGTCAAAAATCTTCCTTCAAGCCATCCTAACGTGAGGTCATCTAATTCTGCTGGCTCACTAGGACCATAATCCTTCTTGAACCAATCAAATAAGAAAGTATGTTTCCTCCCTGGTCCTAAACATTAAAATGCATTTACACTTAACCTCTCTGTAACCTTTGTGTAAACTTAGACTAACCTTCTAGATATCTCCTACCCAGCTTTACTGATTGTTTTAGGCACTGAGTCAGATAGCCAGCAGCCAGACCCCTACCTGTCCTTGTACCTGTGGTGTATTCCCCCCTCCCTGACTTATCTGTCGGAGCCACCTCTAGCTACTATTTGCTTCTAACTTATCCCGCATTCTGCTCCTTGACCACTAGAGGGTGCTGTTTGCCTACCTTTTTGCCTTTTCCTTTCCTCTGGTTTCTCCTATTTTAATGATACTACTCCCCTACCTGATTTCCCATTTTTCTCATCATACCTCTTGCCCATCCACTAATCTCTTCTCTCACTCGCTTTAAGATCTCCTCTCTATCCTTTTAGCCTTTCCTTTTCTTTCCCTTACCACTCTATCGTCTTATCCTTCATCCTATCCCCCCTTTTTTTTCTGTCATTGAACTACAGAAGTCACTCAATACTTACCTGGACTACTGCATCTGTCTCTGGCTTTCCTCCTCCTCCTCTCTGATTGACTCCAGGAAATCTGTTACTTACCTGCACCTTTGACATGCACCTTCCACCTACTAACAATGCAGAAATCCTAACTGCCAAGCTAGAAGTTAACAACTCCAAATCCATCTATGTTATTTGTATATATCTTCCTCCAGGAAATAATATAAATACACTTGAAAACATACTCTATCACCTCTCCTCACACCTGCCTCAAGAAACCATTATTCTAGGAGACTTTAATATAGACTGGATAACTTGCTCTTTACACAATCCTACCAATCACATAAATCTACATGGTTTCTCTCAAATAATTACCACTCCTACCAGAATCCATAAACCAAGTAATAAAGCTACCACCTTAGACTGGATCCTTCTCAATAGCCATCTTACTACCAATAAACCAGGAATCCTTCCTGACGATATTAGTGACCACATGATAACCTATGTTATTAGGCAGAAAACACATTGTCCTAATTTCCATAATATTATAACCTGCCGCTCCAAAAAATTCTTCAATCCCCAATCCTTCCAAAATGAACTCAAAGCATGTGATTAGTCTCCTATGCTTAACCTCCAACTAGATGAAGCAGTAACCTTTTTCAATACAAAATTCATACAAATCTTAAACTCCCATGCCCCAATTAGATCTTCCCGCCTAAAGACCAAAATTGCCCCCTGGCTAACAAAGGAAACTAGACAAAAGATCCAACTCCGAAATAAAATTTGGAACAAATGGAGGACTTCTAAAAGTCCATCAGATCACCTTTATTTCAAACAATTAAGAAATGCCACCAAGAAAGACATTCTCAGAGATAAAAAGACTATTACTCTAAACTCCTTCAATCCCAAAAACACAACCTCAAAAATTCTGGTCAGGCATTAACAAACTACTTCAACCAGGACACTCTAAAACTCCTTCAACTTCTGGATTCCAAAATAACTCCAACCAGATTCCAGATGCTTTCAATAACTATTTTACTGAAGCCATTCTAAACCTTGCAAATTCTATACCACCAAGCACCACATTGCCTCTTAACACCCCTAATCCTACAACTCCTACTTTTCATTTACAACCTGTTCCTACATCCCTCATTTCTAAATTCCTTCAAAACTCAAACCCTGCACCCCGTCTGCTGATTGCCTTCCAGCAGAATACCTACAAATAGCAGCTAAATCCATTGCCTACCCCATCTCCATCCTTATAAATAGAACTATCTCTGAAAGCAAAATCCCATCCATATGGAAAGTTTCCCACATCATCCCCCTACACAAAGGTGGCACATCTACTGAGCTATCTAATTTTAGGCCTATAGCCTTACTCTCACCCATTGCTAAAATAATGGAGAAATGCATACATAGACAGCTACTTGACCACCTTATGCACAATAATCTGCTCGCCAATTGCCAATATGGCTTTAGACCATTCCACAGCACTACTACTGCTCTACTATCCTTCACCAACTCTATTAATGAAAATCACAACAACAATACTTTCTCTTCGGCCCTATTTTTAGACCTCTCTAAGGCCTTCGATATGGTGAATCACAACTTACTCCTGGAAATCCTAAAAGCCCAATCACTTGACTCACAATCACTTCTTTGGTTTAAATCCTATCTTGAAAACAGACAGCAGGCTGTCCTTTGGAATAATACCCTTTCTTCTTCCCTCCCAGTGACAATCGGTGTACCTCAAGGCTCTATTTTAGGTCCTCTTCTCTTCTCATTATTTATTAACAATCTACATACCAATATTCCACAAGCCACTTGCATCCAATACGCAGATGACTCAACATTAATTAGTTCTGCCAAATCCATTCACTCTCTCCAAATCCAAACCCAATCAGTTTTAAACACTGTTGAAAAATGGTTCATGCAACACTGCCTCCTTCTGAACCCCAAAAAAACAAAGCTACTACTCTTTGCTCCTACTCCTAAGTCATCTATCCCTAACTTCACAGTAACCTCTAGCAATGGCACTAATATAGTCCCTGATACCTCTACCCGCTTACTGGGAGTTACAATTGACAACTCCCTTAGCTTCGATGAACACATTAATTCCACAATAAAAACTGTCAACAAAAAATTAGGCACTCTCTATAGAATCAAGCCCTTCCTTACCCCTCCAGCCAGAATTACTCTTGCACAGACCCACCTTTCCTCTACCCTCTTCTATGCTTCTGCTATTTATACTAATCTATCTAGAAATAACATGAATAAACTTTCCACCTGTTATAACAACATAGTTAGATTTGCTACCTGTTCCCCCTATAGAACTCACCACAGTCATAACCTCAAACAATTGGGATGGCTTGAACTGCATAATAAGCTACTCTATCAGCAACTTGTGATAACCCAAAAAATCATCCATCACCCCAATAATACACCAATCCTCACTAATCTAATCACCCCCTACAAAAATCTCCCTACACTTCACTCAGATAGCAAACCTCTAGTTTCTAGTGTCAAACCAAACAACAAAGCAGGGAACTCGCTCTTTTCCAACACAGCAGGTAAAAGCTGGAATCAACTTCCAGTTGAACTGTCTTCACTTACCTCCACACATCTATTCAAAAAGCATCTTAAACAATATCTAAAGAATCATTGGCTTTGTCCCTGCTCCAACCCTGACTGATTATACCCAATATACAAAAATTTCATAACTAATCTTGGTTCCTAATGCTCTTGCAAATATAGTGTATACTTCCCTGATAATAGTGAACTTCTACTCTCATCTGATAAAAAAAAAAAAAAGTCTTACTTCTTTTTTATGAGTATCCCTTACGAAAATTGTTACTAAGTTTTTTATTTCATGTCATTTTTTTTTTATTGTATCTAACAATTTTTTTGTAAACTTGTTTATTGTTATATTGCATACTTGTCTTTGTAACTTGTAGGAGCTTTTCTCCCCGGGCCTCTACTGAAAATGGACATGTATCCAGTTAGACTAGCCCAGTCAACAAATGTAAAATAAAAAATAAATAAATAATCAGTACATACAATGCATTCAGTACAATAGGTCAATGTGATCAGTACATGCAATGCATTCAGTACAATAGGTCAATGTGATCAGTACATGCAATGCATTCAGTACAATAGGTCAAATTGATCAGAACATACAATGCATTCAGTACAATAGCTCATTGTGATCAGTACATACAATGCATTCAGTACAAGAGTACAATGTAATTAGTAGATGCAATGCATTCAGTACAATAGGTCAATGTGATCAGTACATACAATGCACTCAGTACAATACGTCAATGTGATCAGTACATACAATGCATTCAGTAGAATAGCTCATTGTGATCAGTACATATAATGCATTCAGTACAATAGGTCAATGTGATCACTTCATACAATGCTTTCAGTACAATTGGTCAAAGTGATCAGTATATACAATACATTCAGTTCAATAGGTCAATGTAATCAGTGCATACAATCCATTCAGTACAATAGGTCAATTTGGTCAGTATAGTCAGTATAGTAGGTCAATGTCATCAGTACATAGAATGCATTGAGAACAATAGGTTAATGTGATCAGTACATAATACATAATACATTCAGTACAATAGGTCATCTGATCAGCACATACCATGCATTCTGTAAAGTAGGTCAATGTAATCAATACATACAATGCAATCAGTACAATAGGTCAATGTGATCAGTACATACAATGCATTCAGTACAATAGGTCAATGTGATCAGTACATACAATGCATTCAGTACAATAGGTCAATGTGATCAGTACTTACAATGCATTCAGTACAATAGATCAATGTGATCAGTACATACAATTAATTCAGTACAATAGGTTAATGGGATCATTACATACAATGCATTCAGTACAATAGGTCAATGTGATCAGTACATGCAATGCATTTAGTACAATAGGTCAATGTGATCAGTACATACAATGCATTCAGTACAATAGGTCAAAGTGATCAGTACATACAGTGCATTCAGTGCAATAGATCAATGTGATCAGTAAATACAATGCATTCAGTACAATAGCTCAATGTGATCAGTACATACAATGCATTCAGTACGATAGGACAATTTAATTAGTAGATGCAATGCATTCAGTACAATAGGTCAATGTGATCAGTACATACAATGCATTCAGTACAATAGGTCAGTGTGATCAGTACATAATGCATTCAGTACAATAGGTCAATGTGATCAGTACATACAATGCATTCAGTACAATAGGTCAATGTGATCAGTATATACAATGCATTTAGTACAATAGGTTAATGTGGTCAGCACATACAATGCATTCAGTACAATAGCTCAATGTTATTAGTACATACAATGCATTCAGTATAATAAAACAATGTAATTAGTAGATGCAATGCATTCAGTACAATAGGTCAATGTGATCAGTACATAATGCATTCAGTACAATAGGTCAGTGTGATCAGTACATAATGCATTCAGTACAATAGGTCAATGTGATCAGTACATACAATGCATTCAGTACAATAGGTCATTTGATCAGTACATACAATGCATTCAGTACAATAGGTCAATGTGATCAGTATATACAATGCATTCAGTACAATAGGTCAATGTGATCAGTACATACAATGCATTCAGTACAATAGGTAAATGTGATCAGTACATACAATGCATTCAGTACAATAGGTCAATCTGAGCAGTACATAATGCATTCAGTACAATAGGTCAGTATGATCAGTACATACAATGCATTCAGTACAATAGGTCAATGTGATCAGTACATACAATGCATTCAGTACAATAGGTCAATGTGATCAGTACATACAATGCATTCAGTACAATAGGTCAATGTGATCAGTACATACAATGCATTCAGTACAATAGATCAACAATGCATTCAGTACAGTAGGTCAATGTGATCAGTACATACAATGCATTCAGTACAATAGGTCAATGTGATCAGTACATGCAATGCATTCAGTACAATAGGTCAATGTGATCAGTACATACAATGCTGTCAGTACAATAAGTGAATGTGATCAGTACATACAATGCAGTCAGTACAATAAGATTATGTGGTTAATACATTCAATGCATATGCTGCAGCTGCTTACAGAATGAGCATGGTAAAAACGGAGTGCAATGACAGATTACAGTATTGAGGATAAAGTGGTTTACACTACTGGAGTATCACAAGTTTGGAATACCATGTTAGAATAACTAAGGTACTCCTGTAAGTAGGTTGGTTTCTTAGTACAAAGCTGGCGTCTTAACAATGTATGGGTGAGTAAATATAGGATATAATACCAACACTGTAGTAAAGTAAGTTTCTTGAGATATAATGAGTAATAACAGAGTGATAATTAAAGAAAGTATGGGGATATAGTAGCAGGGAGTCAGGTTATGCAAATTGCAGTTTTGGCACATGTACACTGCTATAGTGAGGAAATATTTTATCTCAGTGTTTTCTTAAAATATGTGCATTCCTGGTAGGCCTGATTGATGGTGGAAGAGTATTACATAGTTTTGCAATAGTAAAGGAGTACCGCATCTGACCAGCTGAAAAGTTTGTTTTTTCTGCATTCAGGAGCAGTTTTTTATTAGATCGGAGAGGTCTACTTGGATGATACTGAGTAAGTAGAGAAGAAAGAGCAGGGCAGTTTGATGTCTTAAATATAAACTTGTGTGCAATGGTTAATTGGATGTATGTAAGATGATGTGGGAGGTCCAACCAATTCAGTAGGCATAAAGAGGAACAATGTTGAGATGAATATTTGTCATTTGTAGCACGAGTCAAGTTTAGAGTTCAGAGAGGATATATTATTGTTAAGGAGAGGGCCACCATAAAGAAGAAAGGAAGAGGTTAGGATAGTTTTGTAAAGTAGTTGAGGAAGTATTTGTGTCTGTAAAGGAATTCCAGTTTTTGATGTGTTTTTTGATATTGGTATGAATATGCAGGTCAAATTTCAGGTTTTCATCAGTACAACCTCAATGACAGTGTTATTGTGAACATGAATAATGAATTCTTCCTTATTTAGGGAAGTAGTTTTTTGGGGGGGCAAAAGTTTAGTTTTGTTGGCATTTAGGGTGAGATGATTATTGGTCATTCATATTTGGTAGACGTGAGGGCACTTTGGGTGAGTTGTAGCAGCACAGGTGAGGGTTGAGTTATCTGCATATTGGATGACAGTACCTTAATAGTGGTGTGCAAGCTTTTGATAAATATGCTAAACAGAAGTGGTTCTGCTATATATCCTTGGGGAACACCTATAGTTGTATTAAGGAATGGAGAGAAAGAATGTTGCCACTTGGTTGATTGTTGCTTATTTGTGAGGTAGTTTGAGAACCAGTCAAGGGTTGGGGGTGAGATGCCTACGTTAGAGAGTTTAGTGAAAAGAAGACAGTGGAAGACTGTATCAAAGGCCTATGACAGGCATGGGTAACTGTGTCCATGAAGGATATAACAGCTGTAGTAGTGCTGTGACCTGGCCTAAAACCATGCTGAGTGGGAGAAAGACTTTGGTAGTGAAGCAGATAATGAAGAAGTTGAGTGTGAATGCATTTTTCACGAATCTTTGAGATGGGTGAAAGGGTGAAAGGATAACAATAGGTGAAAAGTTGGAAATGTCTGTGTTGATTCCTCCTTTAGGAAGAGGAAGCATATATGCTTTTTTTTCCAAATTCTGGGTAAGTGGGACTCTTGAACACATCTGTTAAGAAGTATGCTGATGGAATAAGCAACAGTGGGGGCAGATATGCGTAGGAATATAAGACGTAGGTTGTCAGGGGCATTGTTCCCTGGTTTGAGTTTAAGAAGCATTTTTTTATAGTGGCAGTAGGTATAGGTGATAGAGAAAAGCTGCATAAAGGGGTATTGGAGGCAATTAGTGTGACTGGATTAGATTAAGCTAAGCTGGTTTGTGGAAAGGTGGCAGTAAGATTGGCAATATTATTGATGAAATATGAGTTAAACAGTTTAGTTTATAGTTTCATAGTATAGTACTAGGCTATCTGCCCTAGGGCATTTATAAGCCTAGCCAAAGTGTATGTGGCTTTCGCCACCCCATGTAATGATACAAAAGTGTACAATTTAAATTATATTTAGTTTACTGTGCCTCTATCTAGCAATGACACAGAGATGATCCCCGGGGTAAACCTACGATCACCCATCCATTCGTCCAGATTTCTCTTGAAGAGAGTCAGTGAGGGGCTCTGCCTAACATGGACAGGTATCCTGTTCCAGAGTGCGGGAAGCCTCTGGGTTATGAATCTGTCCCTCCAGCATGTCCTATTCATATTTGTGCTGAGGTTTAGATCTTTAGCTCTCGTGGCTCTGATGGATTTGGATTTTTTGAGGTGGAGCATGTCCATTAATTCTGAATTGGACATGGCCTTGTACATAAGGCACAGATCACCTCTGAGCAGGCGGTATGTTACTGAATAGAGCTGGAGCTTTTTCAGTCTGGCAACATATGACATATGCTGGAGACCCTTGATCCTCTTGGTAAGGTACTTTTGGGGTCTCTCCAGCTGCTGCAGGTGCCGGGTGAGGTACATACCAAATGGGGCATTGTACTCAATCATAGGCCTGATAAGGGAGGAATATAAGGGTACAATGGCATCCTTTGATCTGGATGTGAATCCCTTCATGATAAGGTGGGCAAGGTAGAAGGTCTTTCTAACCACTTTGGTGATGTGGGTGTCAAATGAGAGGTTACTGTCAACTTGGGTCCCCAGGTCTCTGATTACTTTTTCCGTACTTAATGGATTACTACCTATGTGGTAATTTGGGGGTACTTTGTTCCAAAGGGGATGACTATACATTTTTTGGCATTTAGTTTAAGGCCATGACTCTGGCACCAGTTGTCTGTTTCTGTGAGGCCCTTCTGGAGGATGCATGTGTCAGCTGGTGTGTCTACTATGGCACCTAGTTTGCAGTCGTCTGCGAACTTTGTCAGCCACAACCCCCCTATGTTTGCCTACACATCTGAGAAATAAATGCCGAACAAGAGGGGTCCCAAGACAGAGCCCTGTGGGACTCCACTTGTGACTGGCTTAGAGTCTGACATAGCTCCAGCTATTCTGACTTTGTGGGTTCTGTCCTTTAGCCAGTTTGCAACCCATCTTGTGACAAACGGGTTTACATTTAAGCTGTTGAGCTTGTCTATGACGCCTGAGTGGGGTATTGTGTCGAAGGCTTTTGCCAGATTCAGGTAGGCTGTATGAACTGCTTTGCCTTCATCGATGGCTCTAGCGACTGTTTCAAAAAAGTCCACCAGGTTTAAAAGACAGGATCTGCCTTTTACAAAGCTGAACTGGGTAGGGTTAATTGTCTGTAGGTCCCCGATGTCTTTGTTTATGAGTTCCATAATGATCCTTTCCATAGCTTTGCAGACCAGGCTGGTCAAGCTTATGGGGCGGTAGTTTCCAGGGTCTGTAGAGGTGCCACCTTTGTGGAGTGGGACCACTGTAGCTGTACGCCAGTGTTCAGGGACATATCCTGTAGCAATGCTAAGATTAAACCGCGTTCTTATGTGCGGGTTTAGCTCCTCTAGGAGTTCATGTAGCACACAACCCGGGACACTGTCAGGTTCCATGGATGCTGTATTTTTAGCTTTGCTGAGGGCAGCTGTCACCTGGACATCTGAGATTTCAGGGAGGTTGCATTCAGCTGAGATATTTATTTTGTCTTTTGGGGGAGAGGGAGGGGAGAAATTTGCACTGAACCTGTCTGCCAGTATGTTGGCAATATCTGTGGGTTCAGTGTATTTTTTGCCATTATGAACTAACTCTGTGCATATCTGAGAGTTTCCACCCAGGTTTCTAACATAACTGAAGAAGGCCTTGTGATTATCTTTAGTGTCCTTAGCGATTTTTCTCTCGAAGTTGGCCTTTGATGATTTTATTAGCGAACATAGTTTTTTGCTAGTGCTGATCAGGGATGCCTTCCCTTTATGGGATTTTGCTCTGTCTTGCAGTAGCTTCCTTCTCGTGTTATAAAGTTTGTTTATGGCTGGGGTCCACCAGGTAGGATGCCTGCCTTTGGTGGAAAGGGTCTTGGTTTTATTTGTGATTGCATGATCCATGCATTCTTGGAGATGCCCGTAGAAAGCATTTGTGAAGGATTCAGCAGTGTGGGATCTGGTTTCCACTGGCCCAGGGGGCTTGAAGGATACCATTTCAGTCCTAAGGAGTGTAAAGTCGGCTTTTGAAAAGTTTCTCACTGTGGTCTTTTGTGCTGGGGGTGGAGGTGGGATATAAATATCTAGGGTTATTAGTTTATGGTCTGATCTCACTAGTGAGGGGTATACTTCTGGTGTTGAGCATTTTGTCCCCATGTTTGTGATGATCAGGTCAAGTATATTATTTCCCCTTGTGGGGGAGGTGACTAGTTTTCCATCGCATTTGAGTTGATGAATTCCAAGAACCTTTGGGCTAGGGTGTTGGGGCTTGAGTAATGCACCCAGTCTATGTTTGGGTAGTTGAAGTCTCCCAATATGATGGTATTTGGTGAGACATTCATATCCTCCAGTGTCTTCAGGAAGGCTGAATGGAGTTCCTGAGATTGCAAGGGTGGTCTGTAGCATGCTACAAGTTGTATAGCAGTTTTGCCTACGGTTAGTTGCACATGGATGGTCTCCGATGCTTCGTGCATTGCGACTAACCTGGAGGTGTGGGTGTCTTTAATGAATATGGACACTCCCCCTCCTTTTGTGGTTCAGCCCAGGTTTTGGGGCTGAAATGCATGATACGAGGTATGACCTGGTAGGGCTGGGGTGCTCTGAGGAGCCTTGAACCAGGTTTCAGTTACTGCACAGACATCGATGCTCTCCATACTGAGGAGTCCTTCGAGAGCCTGCATCTTGAGATTTAGACTTCTGGCGTTGAGCAGCATTACCCTTAGTTTTTATACTTTACTGTTTTCTAAGGTGGTGGGTTTGTCTTTTGAGCCTTGCCTAAAAAAGGCACTATGGGGGTGGCAAGAGCCTTAGCCAATATCCGGAAGCCCAGTGGTGACAGGTGCAAGCCGTCCCTTGTGAAGCAGCATGGCTTGTCCAGCATGTCATCCCAAGCAGACAGACATTGGATCCCCCTAGAATGACACCAGTAATTGAGCCAATTATTAAAGCTGATCATCTTGTCTTTGTATTGTGGCATCATTCTTGGTGAGGGCAAGATGCTGCTCAGGGTCAGGGTCATACCGGCCTGAGCTAGATAATCAGAGAGCTCCTCTATGTCTCTTTTCATGTAGTCCAAGGAGGTACATCTCAGGTCATTCACGCCGGCATGGACTATGATGGAGTCATATTTGTACTTTCTTTGGAGTGACCTGAGTGCTTGTGTTATGTGGCGGATCCTAGCTCCCGACAGGCAGCTCACCGTTACCCTCTCTTTGTTCAGCCTGGTAAGCGGGACATCAGTGTATCTGACTATAGAGTCACCTATTACTAGTGTATCAGGCATGGTGTTTCACCTTAAGGGCTGTGATTGTTTGGCACACTGACTTTGTGTACTATGTGTTGCTTGTGCAGAGTTTTGAGGTGGTGTTTTCTTGGATGTCTGCTTTGGGAGCCTCTGTTGTTTCGGTAGGTTTTTTATTAGAGCCTCTGAGTATGTCTTTGTGTTACTATGTGTTTGGTTTGCAGTTGTGGTTAGTTTATGTGAGACTGGGTTTGTTGTGTGTGTGGTTACCTTCTCCTCCTGTCTGGTCTTGCTAGAAAAATCCATTGAAGCTCTCTGCCTGGGAATCGAACCTGGGTCGTGGTAGTGAGAGTGCCAAATCCTAACCCCTAGACCACCAGGGAGTGAGGCTATTTCAGTGGGTGTGTTGTCTGTATTTGGACAAAGATTATTATTTGAGCCTGGGTTTAGTAAAGAATTGATGGAGCCCCATAATTTTTTGGGGTTTGCTTATAGTGGTTTTGTAGGGTGAGGTAGTGTTCCTTTTTTATTTTTGATGATTAGACACTTTACTTGATTAAGAAATGGTTTATATTGTGTAGGTCAGAGGAATTTTTTATATAAATGCAATTTTTTTTATATAATGTAATTCGCGGAATACATGTAAACCACTATACAGAGAACAATATTATATGAGAGGCATCAGATAGCATATTATTTAAGAAGTTAACATAGCTGCATGCATCAGAGATGTTTTTAAATGAATGGAATAATATAGTGCACAATTAATCTGTGAAAGAGACGAACACTGATATTAGTAATATTTTAGTTGTTTCCAATGTCTGATAGCAAAAGCAGTAACTCAGTATATTACTTACAGGGAAATTACAGGAAATGTACAATACTGGTACCAAAATGGGGTGGAAAATTCAATCCAAGCACAGAAGATAAGAGTGAAAACAGGAAAAGGAGTAATAAGAGAGTACAAAGAATAGGAGAATGTGAGGAGAGCCTGGATATAAATACTCAACATGGCAAACAGGGGGCCAGTCTCCTTAGGGAGACCCATGCCAGCGTGGGAATGTGAGGAGAGCCTGGATATAAATACTCAACATGGCAAATAGGGGGCCAGTCTCCTTAGGGAGACCCATGCCAGCGTGGGAATGTGAGGAGAGCCTGGATATAAATACTCAACATGGCAAACAGGGGGCCAGTCTCCTTAGGGAGACCCATGCCAGTGTGGGAATGTGAGGAAAGCCTGGATATAAATACTCAACATGGCAAACAGGGGGCCAGTCTCCTTAGGGAGGCCCATGCCAGCGTGGGAATGTGAGGAGAGCCTGGATATAAATACTCAACATGGCAAACAGGGGGCCAGTCTCCTTAGGGAGACCCATGCCAGCATGGGAATGTGAGGACAGCCTGGATATAAATATTCAACATGGCAAACAGGGGGCCAGTCTCCTTAGGGAGGCCCATGCCAGCGTGGGAATGTGAGGAGAGCCTGGATATAAATACTCAACATGGCAAACAGGGGGCCAGTCTCCTTACGGAGACCCATGCCAGTGTGTGAATGTGAGGAGAGCCTGGATATAAATATTCAACATGGCAAACAGGGGGCCAGTCTCCTTAGGGAGACCCATGCCAGCATGAGAATGTGAGGAGAGCCTGGATATAAATATTCAACATGGCAAACAGGGGGTCAGTCTCCTTAGGGAGGCCCATTCCAGTGTGAGAATGTGAGGAGAGCCTGGATATAAATATTCAACATGGCAAACAGGGGGCCAGTCTCCTGAGGGAGGCCCATGCCAGCATGGGAATGTGAGGAGAGCCTGGATATAAATATTCAACATGGCAAACAGGGGGCCAGTCTCCTTAGGGAGGCCCATGCCAGTGTGAGAAAATCAGGAGAGCCTGTATATAAATATTCAACATGGCAAACAGGGGGCCAGTCTCCTTAGGGAGGCCCATGCCAGTGTGTGAATGTGAGGAGAGCCTGGATATAAATATTCAATGTGGCAAACAGGGGGCCAGTCTCCTTAGGGAGGCCCATGCCAGTGTGAGAATGTAAGGAGAGCCTGGATATAAATATTCAACATGGCAAACAGGGGGCCAGTCTCCTTAGGGAGGCCCATGCCAGTGTGAGAATGTGAGGAGAGCCTGGATATAAATATTCAACATGGCAAACAGGGGGCCAGTCTCCTTAGGGAGGCCCATGCCAGGGTTAGGTAAGGGCTACAATGCATCTGTAATAAGGTTGTCAAAAGTGAGGTAATACAGGGCCTACAGCTCTACTGATACAAAGACCTTTACCTGAGATGTTGAATGGACAGTACTTCAATGGACCTCTTATTTCAAGGGATGTGAAATGCTGAGTTAGTCAAAGGCATAGTTTTCTCAGACTCTGACTTAGTCAGCCTTCCTGTAGCCATGGAACAATCCTTGATCTGGACCTAGATATAAAAAAGATTACTTTAGTTCCCCTCTATAAAACACATGGACTTGTAAAATTTTAAGTATATACAAAAGTGTGAGGCTGAACTCTCCACAGAAATATTCTGTGAACAGGTGCATAACTCTACGCAAATAGTTGGTGAAGCTCTGGCTGATGCACCAGCTAGCACTGCTGATGAGCTTCTGCCAGAGTGTAACAAAAACTCCCCACAACAAATTATGTAACTACTCAAAAAAGACTCAAGGTAAGGTTCATCAAAGCTACATCCACAGTTTATCCACGAAAAATCAACTAAGAATCCAGAAAGGTTAATACAATCAAGGTAAGCGCTTTCGTCCAAACCAAATGAAAGAACTTCATCAGACAGTTACAAACCATGAAAAGCTAGTATAAGTAATTCAAACAAAAATGACATCACTTCCCCTAATAACCATTTAAAGACATATTCTCCCCATTAACACTTCATATATATTACTATTATAGTAGATAAAATTAAGTTCACAACCTGTCATACATATTTTAAAAATACAAATGACATATGCTAAACACAAAAATGATACTTAAAAGGTTTATAAGTGTTAAGTTATCTTTCTAAAGCTTTTAAATGTAAACTACATTTCAAAGAACACTGGTCATTAAGGCCAGGACTGGCAAAAGCATTAACTTTAAGCTGCCAATAAAGCTCCCGCTCCTCTAAACGGAGGGGCCAAGGACCTCCTCTGATATTCTTGCTAACATTATCAATTATTAGATAGTTGAAAGAATGCCCAGGGTTCTCAGAGACATGTTTGGCCAAAGCATTCATGGTATTGGCTTTCCCAATATTATATTGTTGTTCGTATACTCTCAATTTAAAGTGTCTCTCTGTTTTCCTAATATAGAACCCTGGGCAGCATTGGCATAAGGCAATGTACATAATACCACAACTTTCACAATTGTATTTACCTCTTACCTGGTATGTTACATTATTAAGAGTAAAAAAACTAGCAAACATCATAAATTTACAGAAATTGCATCTGCCACATTTTGTCATTCCCACTTTTAATGAGTATGCCCTAGTGTTATTTTCAAACATATTCATTAGGTTATTCCCTCTTTTAAAGATCAGCCCAGGGCTACCACTAATTATTTGTTGGATGAAAGGGTCATCCAACAAGATGCTCCAGTTTTTCAATAGCATGTATCGTACAGACCCTGCATCCATGGAGAAACTGGTAATAAATGTAAAGGTATGGTTATTACCAACCTCATCTACCATGCTTCTATTTGGTTCCCCAACCATAACATCAACCTGACCATTAAATGCCAACCCATTCAGGGATGATTCTATTGTTTCTTTCATGGTTTTATTCAGTAAACGCTTGAGTCAACTGCTAACTCTTTTTTCATAGACTTCATTTATAATGACATCTATTAGTGCTAGGGGTAGCATCTGTTCAAAAACATATTTTAAGAGTCTCACATTCAGACATGAATTCAGAGTCTAGTGTGGTCATCCTTGCAGCCCGTTCAAGTTGACCTTTTATTACCACTTTTTTCTGGTGAAATGGGTGGGAGCTATTGAAGTGCAATAGTGTATTGGAGTATGTGGGTTTTCTGAAGATCTTAACTGTATATCTCCCATTTATAAGATCCTTTGATAATTCAACACCTAAGTAGGAGATAGTGTCAACCCTAAATTCAAATGTAAATTTAAGGAATGATGTAAATTAGAACGCAATCGGAAAGACAATCAAAATGGTGTTGCCTACCCTGCTCCACCCACATTGAATATTAATGAGGCACCAACCAATGTGATAAGGCAACCTATAGCGAATTATCGTAATGACACACCTGAGGTCATTAATAATAATCAAAATGCCCCTGTTACTCAGGAAACTGAGTCAGATGACTTGAATGGACCTATCAGACATAGCAAATGGCTTCAGCAATGGCAGGAGAATTCCAACAGTTCACATAATCAGGATTTTCAGATGGCTGTGAAGGTGAACGGCAGACAGCCAAACCGAGGTTCTTGGAACCCACAGAAGCAGAAGAGATAGAACATATTAATCACAACGGTCCTATTTTTAATGACTGTGATCACCTGCGGATACATTAAATTCTAGTGGTGATTTTCATATATATAATTATATGGAATTTGACCCTCCTCATGAACTTATTGATCTGCTAGCAAAGGGACTTCTATTTGTGCCCAGTAAAAGGGTGGACTTGGCAAAAACATTGCCGGACTTAAACATTTTCACAAGCAAGTTAAATCTTACATTTCTTTTAGGTCAGAACACATATATTAATGATGAATTACATGCCTCTAGTGTATATAATCCACCCTTGAACACCACAGTACTATTGTTTGAGAAACTTTGTGAATTAGGCATCAGAAGTTTACTATGTAAATGACCCTCAAGAACATATGTACCTAATATATCTGATAGTGAAAGGAATATTTTACATTTATTGAAAACACAAAATATTTGAATTCTAAAACCTGACAAAGGTGGGGGTCTTATTTTTATGAATGAGTTTGATTATAGGAATAAAATGCTTGAGATGTTACATGCTGACACCTATTTAAAATTTCCTTAAATTAATTCAATGGTGCCTGTCAGTGGATTAGGTCTTTAATCAATGACCTATTTATAGATAATCATATTGACATGGGAACCTTGAATTATCTTAACATCTTGACCCCCCCCCCCCCTTACACCAATAATATTTGGGCTTCCCAAGATCCACAAAGACTTGCAAAACCCTCCATTCCGACCTATAGTGGATGGTAGGAACTGTATAATGTATGGATGTGCTAAGCTTGTGGATCAGAAACTTAAGAAATTCCTGGGCAGTGAATCCCAAATTTGTAGGGATTCATGGGATTTCTTAAAATCCTTAAACAACTTAAATTTTCAGGGCAATTACAACTTCCTAACCATTGATGTCAAGGATCTTTATACAGTGATCCCCACAACCTTGGCATCTGTTGGGTCAGAGAGTTTCTTTCCCTAAAAGGGGCCCTATCATCTAAAGTGAATCTTATAGAATATTTGCTGGAAATTGTTCTACATAATAACATGCTGATTTTTAACTGTGAATATTTTCTGCAACAAACTGGTGTTGCTATGGGCTCCCCCTGTGGGGGTAGCTTTGCTAACTGCATAATGGCATATTAGGAGGGGGAATTCTTATTTAAGAATCCCATATATATATATATATATATATATATATATATATATATATATATATATATATATATACATATATATATATATATATATATATATATATATATATATATATATATATATATATATATATACACACATATATATAGACAAAGTTTTCTGGTACAGTATAATTTTGGATGACATATTCATCATTTTTCGGGATGATTTAGGTGATGCGGAAAACTTTGTCAATACCATTTCTGGATTTACATCATTCCTTAAATTTACATTTGAATTTAGGGTTGACACTATCTCCTACTTAGGTGTTGAATTATCAAAGGATCTTATAAATGGGAGATATACAGTTAAGATCTTCAGAAAACCCACATACTCCAATACACTATTGCACTTCAATAGCTCCCACCCATTTCACCAGAAAAAAGTGGTAATAAAAGGTCAACTTGAACGGGCTGCTAGGATGACCACACTAGACTCTGAATTCATGTCTGAATGTGAGACTCTTAAAATATGTTTTTGAACAGATGCTACCCCTAGCACTAATAGATGTCATTATAAATGAAGTCTATGAAAAAAGAGTTAGCAGTTGACTCAAGCGTTTACTGAATAAAACCATGAAAGAAACAATAGAATCATCCCTGAATGGGTTGGCATTTAATGGTCAGGTTGATGTTATGGTTGGGGAACCAAATAGAAGCATGGTAGATGAGGTTGGTAATAACCATACCTTTACATTTATTACCAGTTTCTCCATGGATGCAGGGTCTGTACGATACATGCTATTGAAAAACTGGAGGATCTTGTTGGATGACCCTTTCATCCAACAAAAAATTAGTGCTAGTCCTGGGTTGATTTTTAAAAGAGGGAATAACCTAATGAATATGTTTGAAAATAACACTAGGGCATACCCATTAAAAATGGGAATGACAAAATGTGGCAGATGCAATTTCTGTAAATTTATGATGGTTGCTAGTTTTTTTACTCTTAATAATGTAACATACCAGGTTAGAGGTAAATACAATTGTGAAAGTTGTGGTATCGTGTACATTGCCTTATGCCAATGCTGCCCAGGGTTCTATATTGGGAAAACAGAGAGACACTTTAAATTGAGAGTATACGAACACCAATATAATACTGGGAAAGCCAATACCATGAATGCTTTCGCCAAGCATGTCTCTGAGAACCCTGGGCATTCTTTCAACTATCTAATAATTGATAATGTTAGCATGAATATCAGAGGAGGTCCTTGGCCCCTCCGTTTAGAAGAGCGGGAGCTTTATTGGCAGCTTAAAGTTAATGCTTTTGCCAGTCCTGGCCTTAATGACCAGTGTTCTTTGAAATGTAGTTTACATTTAAAAGCTTTAGATAGATAACTTAAACACTTATAAACCTTTTAAGTATCATTTTTGTGTTTAGCATATGTAATTTGTATTTTTAAAATATGTATGATAGGTTGTGAACTTAATTTTATCTACTATAATAGTAATGTATATGAAGTGTTACTGGGGAGAATATGTCTTTAAATGGTTAATAAGGGAAGTGATGTCATTTTTGTTTGAATTACTTATACTGGCTTTTCATGGTTTGTAACTGTCTGATGAAGTTCTTTCATTTTGTTTGGACAAAAGTGCTTACCTTGATTGTATTAACCTGTCTGGATTCTTTGTTGATTTTTCGTGTATAAACTGTGGATGTACCTTTGATGAACCTTGCCTTGAGTCTTTTTTGAAAACCTGCCCACACCAAGACATTCTTGACCCATGTGAATGCACCCACACAGAATAACCCAGGAAGAGCCCAGAGACAATCTGCACTGGAATCTATAAATACAACCCACATCTTTTTCATGAGGGATCAAGACACAAACAATCACAAAACAGTATCTGTACACCTAAACTGCTACTAAATTAGCTAAAAATATCATTTATGCAGGAAGCATGTCCTCTGCATCTCCACATGGAGGACTTCAGCCTCCATATCCCCCTTACTCATAATATACATACTGTGGGCGGCACAGTAGTGCAGCGGTTAATGTTGTCACCTCACAGCAAGAGGTTCTCTTGTTACATTCTCGTCTGGTTTCCTTCTCTGTGGAGTCTGTATGTCCTCCCTGCATTCATGTGGGTTTCCTCCGGGTACTCCGGTTTCCTCCCACATTCCAAAGACATGCATTTGGAATGTTTCTCCCTAGGCCTTCGCTGAAAATAGGCTCTGTCCTATTCAGACTTTTCTGGTCAACAAAGGAAAATAAATAAATAAATAAATAAATAAATCACTGTCATACAGGAGAGGGAAAACAGAACGTTCTCAGTACTATGCACAAAGATCTCACACAGGCAGTAACACCACCACACTGCCTGCATTACAACAAGAAAAACTACAAGTGGTCCTGCTTGCTTGCAGATTTTCTCTGCCTATATAAAGTTTCTGTGTCTGTATAAAGCTGTCTCATTCACACTTGCCAACCACAGCAATGAGCTTTGAGGGTCCCTGATTCAATCCAGCTCCATCTAACCTAGATAAGTACTTCACATTACTGAATAGTACTCTGTCTTGTTATTTCAAAGTGCTGTTGTAATATTCCTGCATTATTTAGTATGCGTCTGCATTTTTTCTTACTTTAAAGGGATGTTGTATTTCACTGTATTTAACTACTGAGTTTGTGTACTTTTGTATTTAATTCAATGTGTCTGCTGGTATTTTACTGTTGTATTTTTTTGAGTTCATTCACTTCTGGCTGCCTTTTCAGTGATTTTACAGTTAGAAAAGTTAGATTGATCTGCACTATAGTGATAGTAGAGAGTAGTCTGGTTTCTTATGTGCTTGAAAATCACTGAGGAAACCTTAGAATGTGTTGTTGAGATTGGCCAGTGGGCTGTGTTGTTTGTTTGCTGATTTTCTGTGCCAGTGTAAGGCTTCTGAGCCTGTATAAAGCTTTGCTCACGTACACTGAGCTTATTGATGCTTGGCAACCATGACAACGAGATTTATGTTCCTGCTTCAGTCCAACTCAATCTAAGCTAGTACCCCAAATTACAAAAGTGCACATTTTCTTCTTTTTTCAAAGTACTGCTGTTATATTCCTGCATTATTTACTAAACTGCATTTTTTCTTACTTTAAAGTCTTGCTACATTTTGCTGCATTCAGCTGCTGTGTTTTTGCATTTTTTGCATTTAATTCAAAGGGTTTGCTGTTATTTTATTGTTATAATTGCTGAATTCATGTACATTTGGCTCAATTTTAAGTGATTGTGCAACTGGAAAAGTTAGGTCTCTACTCAAATAGCAGTGAAGAGTGACTATGTCTCCCCTCTGAGCCTGGCGATCATTGATGAAAGCGAGTGTTTTGTGATTGACCAGCTTGTTTTGTGATTGACCAGTTCTCTATTTTTTTGCTTGTTTGTTTGCAGATTTTCTGTCGTCTCATTTGCGTGACACTGCTCATCTCACAGCAGTGGATAGTGTTTTGTATAAACACAGGTACTTAGAATCCAACTTTCTCAATAAAATCCATCCTCCAATTGTCCCTGAATATGTGGTTGCATGTCAAACGCCTAATTTACACATGGAAGAGCATTGCTCTGTGAGATTACACTAAGATTATAGTTTTTAGTGAAATAGCAGACAAGCAAACCTGTCATAAACATTCATTTCACTTGAATAGGACCCAAGTAAAACTATGCAAGAACCCCTGGTACAACTCCATTGTTCTCCACACAATAAACACCTGAGACCATGGGTAAACACTTTCTCCATCTCTGCAGAGAAAATGGGCATTCTGAGACAATATTTTTTTTTAGTTAACCTTTGTTTATTGGGAAAGTCCAACTTGGAATGAAGCCAATTTTCACCTGAGGCCCAGGGAGAAACACTCCAAATAGATGTCTTTGTGATGTGGGAGGAAACCCACATGAATGCAGGAAGGATATACAGACTCTGCAAACAAGGCACTCCAGCCGAGAATGGAACCAGAACCAGAGAACCTCTTACTGTGAGGCGACAACACTACCACTGCACCACTGTGCCGTCCAATATGGCAATTGTCTCATGTTTACTAACAACCACATAATTCTTATTAAACAATGAGATACAGTGTGTAAGAGATGTAATTACATGTTGTTACTGGAGGCAGGGCATTCATATACAGCCTCTACTGTTACCAAATAAAACATATTCTACCTACCACTCACACTAAAACCCAGCCACACAGACTTACATATGCTGATGCTCTAAATGTCAGCTAATCAGCCCTCAAAGGCCTCTTAGACACAGCTATAGCAGCCTCACAAACATTCTACCAAAACAACATCCACCACAACACATACAAGTTCAACCCACGACACACATACAGCTTCCACCATGACACATACAGCTTCCACCACGACACAAACAACTTCAATCCACAACACATACAGATTCAACCCATGACACACATACACCTTCAACCCATGACACATACAGCTTCAACCAACAACATGTACAGCTTCAACCCACAACACATACAACTTCAACCGACAACATGTACAGCTTCAACCGACAACACATACAGCTTTAACCGACAACATGTACAGCTTCAACCCACAACACATACAACTTCAACCCACGACACATACAGCTTCAACCCATGACACACACATATACAGCTTCAACCCCCGACACACATACACCTTCAACCCACGACACACATACACCTTCAACCCATGACACACATACAGCTTCAGCCCACGACACACATACAGCTTCAACCCATGACACACATACAGCTTCAACCCACGACACATACAACGTCAACCAACGACACACATACACCTTCAACCCATGACACACATACAGCTTCAGCCCATGACACACATACAGCTTCAACCCATGACACACATACAGCTTCAACCCACGACACATACAACGTCAACCAACGACACACATACAGCTTCAACCCATGACACACATACACCTTCAACCCACGACATACATACACCTTTAACCCATGACACACATACAGCTTCAACCAACGACACACATACAGCTTCAGCCCACGACACACATACAGCTTCAACCCACGACACACATACAGATTCAACCCACGACACATACAGCTTCAACCCACGACACATACAACTTCAACCAATGACACACATACAGCTTCAACCCAAGACACATCCAACTTCAACCAACAACACACATACAGCTTCAACTGACAACATGTGCAGCTTCAACCCACGATACAAACAACTTCAACCCACTACACACACACAGTTTCCACCATGACACATACAGCTTCAATCCACGACACATACAACTTCAACCCATGTAACATACAGCTTCAAACCATGATACATACAACTTCAACCCATGACACATACAACCTACAACACATACACCTTCAACCCATAACACATACAACCTAAGACATATACAACTTCAACCCACGACACACATACAGCTTCAAACAACGACACACATACAGCTTCAGCCCACGACACACATACAGATTCAACCCACGACACATACAGCTTTAACCCATGACACATACAGTTTCAACCAATGCACACATACAGCTTCAACCCATGACACATACAACTTCAACCAACGACACACATACAGCTTCAACCGACAACATGTACAGCTTCAACCCACGACACATACAACTTCAACCCAGGACACACACACAGTTTCCACCACAACACATACAGCTTCAATCCACAACACATACAACTTCAACCCATGTAACATACAGCTTCAACCCATGACACATACAACTTCAACCCATGACACATACAACCTACAACACATACAACTTCAACCCACGACACATACACCTTCAACCCATAACACATACAACCTACGACATATACAACTTCAACCCACGACACATACATCTTCAACCCCAACACATACAGCTTCAATCCACAACATGTACAGCTTCAACCCACAACACATACAACTTCAACCCACGACACATACAGCTTTAACCCATGACACATACAACTTCAACCAACGACACACATACAGCTTCAACCGACAACATGTACAGCCTCAACCCACGACACATACAACTTCAACCCACGACACACACACAGTTTCCACCACAACACATACAGCTTCAACCCCCGACACACATACAGCTTCAACCCATGACACATACAGCTTCAACCGACATGTACAGCTTCAACCCACAACACATACAACTTCAACCAATGACACACATACACCTTCAACTAACGACACACATACAGCTTCAACCCACGACACACATACACGTTCAACCCATGACACATACAGCTTCAACCAACAACATGTACAGCTTCAACCCACAACACATACAACTTCAACCCATGACACATACAGCTTTAGCCCATGACACACATACAGCTTCAACCCCCGACACACATACAGTTTCAACCCATGACACATACAGCTTCAACCGACATGTACAGCTTCAACCCACAACACATACAACTTCAACCAATGACACACATACAGCTTCAACCCACGACACACATACACCTTCAACCCATGACACACATACACCTTCAACCCACGACACACATACAGCTTCAACCAACGACACACATACAGCTTCAACCCATGACACACATACAGCTTCAACCCCTGACACACATACACCTTCAACCCATGACACACATACAGCTTCAGCCCACGACACACATACAGCTTCAACCCACGACACACATACAGCTTCAACCCATGACACACATAGAGATTCAACCCACGACACATACAGCTTCAACCCATGACACATACAACTTCAACCAACGACACACATACAGCTTCAACCCATGACACATACAGCTTCAACCCACGACACACATACAGATTCAACCCATGACAAACATACAGCTTCAGCCCACGACACACATACAGCATCAACCCACGACACACATACAGCTTCAACTCACGACATACATATAGATTCAACCCACGACACATACAACTTCAACCCATGACACACATACAGCTTCAACCCATGACACACATACAGATTCAACCCACGACACATACAACTTCAACCCACGACACATACAACTTTAACCCACAACACATACAACTTCAACCCATGACACATACAGCTTCAGCCCATGACACTCATACAGCTTCAATCCACGACACATACAGCTTCAGCTCATGGTGTCTCAACTTGTAAGCCCATAAGGCAAATGTCCATGCAAGCTAATGTTCTAGACTTAAAGGATTTCATTATGAGATACACACAAATGTTCCATTCACTAAGCTGAGCAAGGAGAGGGTCACAGAAAGCTGCTTATAAAGGGGTTAGGATCCATCAGGTCATTGAACTAAAAGTACCAGCACATCTCTGTCATTGTGCATGTGAGAATAAATGACAAGAGACACACATCTATGGACTATATGAAGAGATACATGATGGAGCTCCTGGATTATGTGTCCCAGGCTAGAAAGAGACTAGCATTAAGCTGCAGTCTACCTTCTCCAAGGATGACGCAGCAATATGAACAAAATATAATTGACGTTAACAATTGCCTTAGTTTGTGGTGTCATTTCAAGGAGTTAGAATATTTGACAGCTTGGGATGATATGGTTGACAAACAATCATGGGAGAATTTTGTAGCCACCTGTGTGTAATGTCCTCACTTGTCTGTTCAGTGTATAAAGTTGTCTTCTTTGAAATTAAACTAAAACATGTAACCCTATCTAACCCTTGAATATTTAGGAATTATTCCACAGCAGACTTTCTACTACTGAGTGATACCTTGACAAAATGTCACCCCCCCCTAGATATTGTGAACTCTGCTGCCTATGCAGAATTTTTCACAGAATCCCTATACCATCATGTAGACAACTGCACTGAGGCAGATGTACCCACCTGGAATAAGCACAGAACTAACTCAAAGGGCAAGCCACCCTGGTAGAATAGCAATATCAACATATTATATAGAAAGCCATGGCCAGAACTAGGAAGTGAAATGCCCACCAAGGCAATAAACCCCATTCATCAAACTTAATTAGCAATTCAAGAGTTTTAGCAAGTCCACCAAAATCAAATTTGAGATAAAGATAGCCTTACAGGCAAAGGACAACAACAAGGCTTTCTCTTGCTATGTCTGCAACTTCAAAGATAACACACAACAGTGTGCTGAACTAAATGTAATGTAAGCTCCAGTTTCACCATGTACTCTCACCCTCCCAATACCTTCCAAGAGACAATAACTGCCTTGGCTAGCACTAGTGAGCAGGTCCTCAATGCACTATAACCCCTGATAAAATCCCAAGATGTCTCCTGAATAGTATGAAACAACCTATAGATCCCCTCTAAGATCACTGGTCATTGTTAGCCTCCAAACTGTCTTCATGCTTCTCCATGTGAATAAAGCTATTTTCTACCCTTGTTCAATAGCTGTACAGATGCCTATATTCTCCAATATCACCTTCTCAAAGTAATCCACCAAGCTGTGTAGGGATGACCTGCCTTTGATGAAACCACCCTGGGCTGGATCAAGTCTCTGAAGTTTTCCTATATCATTGTTTATCATCTCCATGATAATTCCTTCCATAGCTTTGCAGATCAGGTCAGACTTATGTATCTGTAGTTACTCGAGTCCATAGATGGACTGCCATTTGCAGTCCTCTGTTCACCTGGCATGAAGCCTGTCTTGAGGTTAAAGAGTGATTCTAGTTGTCTTGATAGGTCATGTTTCATGCTATTAAAGAGGCATTCTGGGATAATATCAGAAAACAGTGATAGTGATTTTGGCCTTGGAAAGTGCATTTAGGACATGTCCCCTTGTGATAGTTGTAGGAGTTCTGTTTCAGGGTATATCCTGAAGTGTGTTTGTGGGGGGGGGTATGGGCCTTTGTCTGTGGTAAGTTAGACATCATAGAGAACCTGAAACATGTCATAGTTTTTGATCAGCATTGAGTTGTGTTTGTTTTGATATAAATTGAGACAACTCCACCTTTTATCCCTTCCCGTGTAGTAGTAGCTGGTCTAAATGTGTAGATGACATCACAGCCCTGCACTGACGGGGGATCTAGGGTTGCTGGTGCTGCTTGTTTTGTGGATGTACAAAAACTCCATCAGTGCTGAATCTAAGGATGCTTTACGCCAAACACAAATCTTCTCTCAACAACCTGTAAGAGACTGAGTATAAATACAGGGCTCTAATGTGATCTGTATAGGAAAATGTGTTAATACCTTGGATTCTCTTGGTTAGGACCCTCTATGAACATTCCAAATGTTGCATATGCCTAGTTAGGTCCATGCTGAAGGGGACATTGTACTCAATGATGGGTCTAATAAGGGACAAGTATAGTGGTACCAGAACTTGCTTGGACCTCAATGTCATACCATTACCTATAATTTGGGTGACCTAGAATGATTTGTTTACTACCGTGGCTACGTGTTGATCAAAATCCAGATTACTGTCCACATATGTTTCCAGATCTCTAACTGCTGGGTCAACTCTTAGGATGTCTTATCAATGTAGTAATTTGTCTGGGCAGACATGTTCCCAAAAGGTACTATAATGCACATCTTTGCAGGATGTTAGTGTAATGGGGGAATTTATGATTGCTCCCAGTTTGCAGTTATCTGCTAACCTGGTCAACCAGAGGCCCTTGGCATTAGCCTTGACCTTCAAAAAGTAGATGCCAAACAGGACTGGGCCCAGCATGGAGCACTGAGGTATCTTCTGGTGACTTGCCTCTTGGTGGAGGTGGTCTCACCAATCCTGACTTCTTGAGCCTTGTCTGTGAGCCAGCTGGCAAAGCAACATGTTGTGTAGGGATTTATGTCTTGTTTGGTGAGTTTGCCCACAATAACTGAGTGGGGTATTGTGTTGAATGCCTTAGCTGGGGTCTAGGTAGGTGGTATGCACAGTTTTTCTTACATTCATTGCCTTGTTTATCTTCTCAAAAAAGTTGGATAAAAATAAGGTTTCCCAAAGTACATTACATTGCATTTAACAAAAACAAACTGGGATGAGTCTAGTGTCTGTAGGTTGCCAATATCTTTGTTGATCATTTCCATGATAATTCATTCCATGGCTTTGCATATTAGATTAGTCAGACTAATGGAGCTGTATTTTCCTGTTTTCCAGGGTTGATGGCCACCTTTCTGAAGGGATATAACTGTTGCAATACCCCATTTGCTGATACTGTGATACATAGTCTGTTTTGAGGCTGTAGTTGAAAAGTGACTCAAACGGCCCTGATAGGTCATGCTTTAGACTATTTAAGAGCCACCCCAATAATATCACAGGATGCTTCCTAAATAGCTTGAAATATGACATATCTGGGCCACTGGAATCACTATTTACCTATAGTCTCAAAACAGGCTTTGTACCATAGGAATGGAGCAATGCAATGGTCATCCCTCTACATAATGGTATAAAATCAACGAATCCTGGAAACTACTGACCAATTATTCTGACTAGTCTTATATACAAAACCATGGAAAGAATTATCATGGAAATGATTAACAGTGACATAGGAAATCTTCAGACGCTCAGCCCTATCCAGTCTGGTTTCATCAAAAGTAGGTCATGACTATTAAATATGGTGGATTTTTTTAAAAGGTCATCAAGGTAAAAGATGAAGGTGAAATGGTGCATACCACCTACCATGACCTTGTTAAGGCATTTGATACAATGCCCCACTTGGACATTGTTAACAAAGTTATGGAATTAGGCATAAACCTGTATATAACACACTGGATAGCCAGCTGGCTCACAGATAGGACCCAAGAAGTTAGAACTGGTGATGACCACCTCCACAAAAAGTCTGGTCATCAATGGAGTCCCTCAAAACTCTGTACTGGGCCCAATCCTCTTTGGCATCTACTTCTTGGAGGTTAAATTCAATGTCAAAGGCTTCTGACTAATCAAGTTCTCAGATGATTACAAACTAGGAGTAGTCATAGAATTCCCTGGAGACACTAACATCTTACGGGGGGGGGGGGTCTAACACAAACACATGATTGGTGCCAAAGCCACATCTTAAAATTCAATGCCAAAAAATGTATAATTGTACCTTTTGGGAAATTGAATACCCTGGGAAACTACATAATCAGTAAAACATACCTAAGAGTAGACCTGGTAGTCAGGGAATTTGGAACACATGAATATGGCAACCTGGCCTTTGACTGACATGTGTCCAAGATAATAAGGAAATAATTTTATGTTGTTCAACTTATAAGCAAGGGCATGGCATCTAGGTTCAGGGAAGTTATCATGCCATTGTATTTGGCACTCATCAGGCCCATCACTGGATATAATGCCCCTTCTATATGTACATAACCAGACACATGCAACAACTGGAATGTCTGCAAAGGTTCCTCACAACAAGGATACAGGACCTAAATACGAAGCCCTATGTTGATCACCTCAGTACCTATCTCTATACTCTGTTTGCTCCATATCATTGAGAGGCAGTCTATGTCTGGCATACACGGCAACCTTGGGTACCACTCTGATGGACCTTTGCACATCTGCAAAATGAACATCATAACTACTAGATCTAAGGACCAGTAAAATAGAAAGCTGAGCCACCAAATAAGCAAGCTAAAACAAAAACAAATGGGAGTGTGGACTGCGTGATGTCTGGATTATAGGATCATAGGCAGTTACTGTGCTTTCGGCCCTGATGCCTTTACAACCCTAGCCAAGAATTTAGGCCATGTTCCGACAAGTCAGCATCCGATGCTCCTGTACAGCAGGGACACAGATGGGAATCCCAGGGGTGTATTTTCTGTTCCCCATCCAGTCATCCAGGTTGCACTTAAAAAGGTTAATCAAGTCAGCATCCGATGCTCCTGTACAGCAGGGACACAGATGGGAATCCCAGGGGTGTATTTTCTGTTCCCCATCCAGTCATCCAGGTTGCACTTAAAAAGGGTTAATGAGGTACTCTGCTTGATGTGGAGAGGGAGTCTATTCCACAAAAGGGGGAGTCTCTGGGACACAAATCTGTCCCACCAACAAGTCCTGTAGGATTGTATATGTGTATAGTATACATATTTTAATAAAACACTAATCACTTTTGCCCGAAGGCTTCATCAGAGTAATCACAAATGGTCACCATTCAGTTAAATAACATCATCAAGTTATTCATAAATCATCAATCATTTCAACAATAAAACAATGAAATAGTTAAATAATGAATTGCAAGTTAAAAAGTTAGTACAGTTGTGAAAAATATTGAAACCATTATAGAGTACAACGCCCCTTTTGGAATGTACCTCACAAGACATCTGCAGCAGCTGGAAAGGCCACTGAAGTACCTCACAAAGAGGATTACTGGCCTCAAACAAATGCCCTACACTGACCGCCTCAAAAAACTCCAGATTTACTCCATAGCATATCGCCTAACATATAAAACTATGTCAAACCCAAAGCTGATGAACATGCTACACCTAAAGAAATCCCAATCCCAAAGAGCTACATGCTCTAGGGACCTAAACCTTGTCACCACAATAAACAGAACATACTGGAGGGATAGATTCCTTTCCCAGAGACTTCCCATACTCTGGAACAAGCTACCCATCTATGTCAAGCAAAGTTCTTCATTAGCACTCTTCAAGAAAAATCTTGATTAGTGGATGGGAAATAGGAAATACACCCCGGGGATCACTTCTGTGTCTCTGCTGGACAGTGGCACAGGAAAATAACTTTCTTGGGTGGTGTAAGCTATGGTACCTTGCTGGCTAGGCTTACATAGGCCCTTGGGCCAATAGCCTAGTGCCTACCTATAAACCTATGAACCTATGAACCAAAGTAAGAATAAGATTAAAAATGTTACAAATATTACATCCCATATTAAATTGAAAACAGTGTGCTTAGCAACTAGATCAAATAAATAATAAATAAGTCAATGTTTTATATAGGTTCATAGGTTGGTACTAGGCTATCAGCACTAGGGCCTATACAAGCTTAGCCATACCAATTCCCTGGCTATTTCTTCCCACACTATTTACCCCCCTGGACCCCTGTCTAGCAGGGTGACTGACGTGATCCCAGGGATGAATTTCCTTTCTCCCATCCAGTCATCAAGGTTACTTTTGAAGAGGGCCAAATAGGTGCTCTGCTTGACATGTATGGACAGTCTATTCCAGAGTCTGGGGAGTCTCTGGGTCAGGAAGCTATCCCTCCAGCATGTTTTGTTTATTGTGATAACAAGGTTTAGATTCCTGGAGCATGTGGCTCTGAGGGATTGGGAGTTCTTTAAGTGTAGTATGTCCAACAGCTCTGGGTTTGACATGGCCTTGTATGTTAAGCAAAGACCGCCTCGGAGTAGACGATATGCAACAGAATATAGCTGGAGTTTTTAAGGCGGTCAGCATAGGGCATCTGCTTTAGGCCTGTGATTCTTTTAGTGAGGTATTTCTGCGGCCTTTCCAGTTGTTGCAGATGTCTTGAGAGGTACATACCAAATGGGGTGTTGTATTCTATAATGGGTCTAATGAGGGATGAGTACAGTGGGACAATGACCTTCTTTTTTCTGGATGAAAAGCCCTTAGTGATGAGGTGTGCCACATAAAAGGAATTCCTGACTGTTGTGGTGATGTGGTTATTGAAGGTGAGACCACTGTCCACCTGTGTCACTAAGTCTCTTATCACACTTTCGGTGTTTAGTGTACTGCCTCCTATGTGGTAATTCACAGGTACATGTTTTTTCTCAAAGGGGATAACTATACATTTCTTGGCATTGAGCTTGAGCCCATGGCTCTGGCACCAAGCATCTGTTTCTGTAAGGCCCTTTTGTAGAGTATCGACATCATTTGGGGATTCAATAATGGCTCCCAGTTTGCAGTCATCTGCAAACTTTGTTTGCCAGAGTCCCTTAGTGTTGGCCTGTACTTCAGAGAAGTAGATGCCAAACAAGAGAGGTCCCAGGACTGAACCCTGAGGTACTCCACTTGTCACTTGTCTGGAGCTGGATTTGGAGTCAGCTACTTTTACAGTGTGGGTTCTGTCAGTAAGCCAGTTGGCAACCCATTGAGTGACGTAGGGATTTGTGACATTATTTAACTGAATGGTGACCGTTTATGAGTACTCCAATGAACCCTTCGGGTGAAAGCACGTAGTGTTTTATTAAGATCTGTATACTATCAAGCAGTCTGCGGTTCCCTTTTTTGTAATAAATCTAAGGACCTAATCATTGCATGTGACATAAATAGGACCTGTTGGAGAGACAGATATGTATCTCACAGATTTTCCACTCTCTGGAATAAAATCCTCATCCATATGAAGCAGAGTCCCTCCCTTACCCTAGTCAAGTATAATCTGGACCATTGGATGAGAAATCTTAAATTTATCCTTGATCTGGCACCCATTTCTCTAATGGACTGAGGCAGTTATTAAATTATTTCCTAACTAATATATCCCGTATATATAACATCTACGATACAAAAACTAGCCGCTCACATTTGGGGTCCAAGATACAATAACTGGTGGCACACACTGGGTTGCATGTCTTGGCTTATAAAGGGTCTAGTGGTCATTAGCCTAGTTCAAACCAATGAATGTATGTAAACAGATATACAGAGTGAAATATACAACTTTACAAAGGGTTCCCGTACAGAGAGACTTGCAAATGCTGGCAACACCCCTTCTTTGCATCACCCATGATTCCATCTGTCCTTCCAACAACTGTGAGCTTCCATTAGGATGACAGAGCTGAAACTTTCATCCCAGGGGTTTATCCAACATCCCTTTTGCAAGGAGCATGGTCAGGGAATTACCATCTATTCATTGGTTATAACACCTGGATAACCTAACCATCCAGTGAACTAGCAAACCACCTTCCCCCACAGTGACATAAAGGAATCAGAGAGGAGTAAGTAGGATGTACTATGTTTGGCCAATGTAGGCTGGTAAAGTAAATGTGGAGAGGTTTTTCACATTCCACATCAAACTCCTGGCTGCACAGTAAATCCTTCTAAGGCCACTGAATTGTATATGGTGACTGTAGTTTGGCCTTTTCAGTTTTTCTCTCTCTCTCTCTCAGACATGGTGTGATGTGCATTCTCCCATGGGTTCAAAATATGTTTTGCAGTCATTTGTAACGAAGCCTTCCCACCACACCAACCACATGCAGACCAGGCTATGTTGAAGAGTCCTTCTGCTACTGATGATTGAAGGTTTCATTCACATTATCACACATAATTATGTACATTTGGCACAATAATTGAAGACAAACTAGGCAGCAGATACAGAGGCACGTCTTAATCACAGAATTACTTACAATTTGTTTCATAAGCTTTCTCATCAGGTTCTTCAGATGGCATTTTTGTCTTCCAGCATGTTATCTCAAGTTTGTTTGATTACTGTGTTTCTGTCTGCTGCCTATTCTAGTGATGTGTTGGGGCTCAAATGTACACTTACTGTCAACCCCAGGATGCAACGTCCTACAAGAAGAGTATTTGTTTTGTATGTGTGTGTATGTATGTGTATATTTGTGTGCATGTGTGTGTGTGTGTGTGTGTGTGTGTGTGTGTGTGTGTGTGTGTGTGCATGTATGTGCACGAGCATGTGTCTGTGTGTGCACATGTGCTTTTGAATGTGTGCACGTGTGTGAAGGTGCTTGTGTGTGTGTGTGTGTATATGTGTGTAGGTGTATGTGTGTGCATGATTACATGCATGATGCATATGTGTGTGTTTGTTTATATATATATATATATATATATATATATATATATATATATATATATATATGGGTCTACTTCATATGACCTAAATTTAATTTGACTGAAACTCATTTGACTGAGACCAAAACACTGAAGTTCAAAAGACTGAAAACTCATTTGACTAAAACGCATAACACTGACACATTAAAGTAAAAGGTATATGCCCTTTTCCTCACTGTAGTGCGATCCTGGAGTTAGTATATATAGTTGGGGGTGGTGGGGGGGCACAGCCCCCCCACATACTTTGTGCATTTTAAACCATACACATGGATATTTATAACTGCAATGAATAACTCTTTGCAGAAAACAATATTTACCTAAACTATGTGGGGGGCTTTGCCCCCCCCTACCCCCCTAACTATATATACTAACTCCAGGATCGCACTACAGTGGGGAAAAGGGCATATACCTTTTACTTTAATGTGTCAGGGTTATGAGTTTCAGTGAAAAGATTTTTCAGTCTTTTGAACTTTCAGTGTTTTGGTCTCAGTCAAATGAATTTCAGTCAAATTAAATTTAGGGCATATGAAGTAGACCCATATATATATATGTTTACAGGTAAGAAAAATATATTTCCATTATGCAATGCTAAAACACAGTTGCAAATCAGTAACCAGTAAGGCAGTATTTACTTGAAAATGCAACTCTATGTATCTTAAAATATCTAAATAAATCTGCATGAAACAAAGCAGGTAAGACAGGTACCAATAATGCATGTCGCAACAGAAAGGATCTTAAAAATCAAAATTAAATCATAAAAAGGTTACCATAACACAATTTCACCCCCCACCATTTTGAGCTATTTCAACTCCCATACCTTCTTAGTTTTATAGATAGATGTATGTATAGAAATGCATATTAACAAAGATGGCACTAATTCAGAAAAAGACCAAATTCCATTATTTTGTCTCTCTGTGTAACAGTGAACCTATAGACAGCAATGGTGCATGCATTTTATAGACCAAATCAATTGCCAGGAAAACCACCAGTCTAGAGGCCAGATAAGATGACCTTTAGAAGGCTACCTCCTTTACACATGATTCACAGAATTTCTAGGTACTTCCTGAGAGCCCAGGTAAAAAAGAAGTGTGCATTATTGGTGGGTGTGGGAGTGTAAAATGTGAGACAGATGTAAATCCTTCTTCTAATACATTTAGACATTTCCTGAGCAGGTTTTTAAGACTGATAAAGTCCTGCTTAAGCAAATAATGTATTATATTAGCTGTTGGGACAACTCTCCCCATCTGGTAATCAATTTCATCATAACAGTCCTGTGCAGAAGCCCCTAAAGGGGAAATAGAAAGAAGCTTGTCTTAGTGAGGCATTCATAGTCTCAGTAATAAATCTAAGCATCTGGATACGTGGACTGTTTGCTATGGAGCACAGCTCAGAGAGATAAATGTTAATAAACATAATCCCTCACATGAAAGCATAGTGAGGGAATCACTGGGATATCACTGTTCTATGTGAACACAAATGACCTTATGTCGACATGAGCTGGATAGGAGCAATTAAGATATATCATGGAGCTCTTTAAGAACTGCATGCATTTCTCAACCTCTTCAAGATGTACAGAGATATTACAGCCTGCGCACAACACAATAATAGTATGATTAGTGAAAATTTAAGAAGTGGGGTGACAGGCAGAACCAGGGAGTTGCTGACACAATTATTAAGCTTAATAACAAGGCCTCACTTTAAATAATATTCCATGATCAACTAACTACAAGGGCGATGTGCAAAGTACATTTTCAAGTAATAAACTACTTTATCAATGTGCTAGAAACATCTATTCATTCAAAACGCAGGATTTGTATCTTTCTTAAACACAGTACTTTTAAAGTTAAATATTTGTCATATAATCCACATAATGGCTCCCCACATAGCAGTCTGCTGTTACAAAAAGTACTGATGAAAGGATAAGAGATTTATGCATAGAACTATCATTTATAGGACCACCAAGCAAACTGCAAGGTTCTAGTTAAAATCTTAGCTTATCTGATTGGACGGTACCGTTCCCAGCTATTTTAAGGAAAACTACTTAACCGTGCACTCTGTCATAATAAAAAACTGAAGTAGATTTGCCTGGCAATGACGTTGGTGACCATAAAATTTTATGTGTTTATTCAGTCATTTCACAGTGCACTTGCTGTGTTTAGATTAGCTGGACTGTATACAGTTAGGCTTAGTTGTTTTCAGTGTCGGTCTTAGGTCTTCTACAGCGATCTCAAATATAGCTTTTAGAAAACATAAATAAATAAAAGTAGTCTTTAATATCTTCAAAGTCAAAATGGGATTTCATCTAAAGTAAAATGCAGAAAATTTTACTCTCTGAATGAAAAGTAGAATTCTTAGTAAAATCACTGGAATCATGTGGTGGGATTCATGGGTTAGTTCGAGTAGACATGTTTCAGTCATGACAGAGATGACAGTTAACAGGCATCTGTGGAATGAACTAAACATGCAGAGAGCATGTGGGTACATTGATATTACAGACCCACAGATGGTATTAGGGCAGTCATTCAGTAAGGGTATGTAGACAGCATTACTACACGTGGCAGCAGACGTTTAAAGAATAACAGTAGCATTGTCTGCAGGAAGACAGTACAGAAATAGTAAAGGAAATCAGGTGATAAACAGATTCATTAGGGAAAGAAAAATACTAAAATAAATCAGGAAGGCAAGTTAAATAAAGACTGGAATAAGAGTTTCTGGGAGAAACTATAAAATATAATGCTGATTTAAATTTATTTTAAATGAAGGTTTTACATTTCACTGCAGCAAAAATGTGTTTTGAACTGGGAAATCATGGGATATAAGAATGATCTTCACTTGAAGTGGGAATATTGCAGAATTCAGACCTACTGAAAGAATTTTTTCCCCTAAAATAAGTGCTAATGCACTTCAGATTGTTTGCTACATTTCTGAAGTACTCAGGTGTGTGTTAGGTTGGGTGCTGTATGTTTTTCAGCTAAAGGTGGTCAGATGTTATGGTTACTGAGTTTGTAAATAAAGGTTCTTGCCATCAAGCATGTCATTTTTGTGATGATGGAGATAAGTAACTCCTGTTTTATAGTTACCACCTAAGAACTTACACGGTGTGCAATAAACTACTATCTTAGATATTGGGTCAGACCTCCCCTAAACATCTTTTCGGTACTTTTCCATTATCAGAGCAACACTTTCAATGAGATTGTTCAACTGAAATCCAGTACCTTAACATGTCTGTTAACCAGGTATGTGTACAAATTATTTGTCTTAATAATAATTTTAAAAAAAGAAGTTATTTTTAAATTTTACACACACCTGGTTAACAGACGTGTTAAGGTACTGAATTTCAGCTGAAGGATCGCATTTAACATGTTGCCCCGATAAGTAACAAAGAGAGAAATGAAACAATAATAAATGCAGCAAATCTGGATAATGTGTTTTTTTTTGTTTTTTTTTTAATAGTTTCATAATATCCTTATATTTGCCCTACAAGAAATTACAAAAAAATAACTATCTCCCTGTAAAGTCTCTTACTATGAATCTTCTGCATGCAGTCCATAACTCATGAGCTGATTGGCTATCACAGACAACACCTCCGTGTCAGGCCTCTCTCACCACCCCCCCCCCCCCCAATTCATCTCACTGGCCTTTTTTGTAAATAACAGTAAGAACCATTAAAAAAAATTGAAGGAAAATAAGGGACACTTACAAAATATATATATTATTAGTGTAAAGAAGCTATAAATGCTTTAATTATTCCATACATCATAACTTGGCACTTGAACTTCCTAACAATGCTTAATTCCATTGTCAGGGGAACTCTTTCAAAGCAATAGCTGCCACTGTAAACACACACACACACACACACACACACACACACACACACACACACACACACACACACACACACACATCACTTAGTAGAAATTAGACTGCTTGTATCATTCCGATGGCATCTTCACAGGAAAAAGATACCAAATAAGTGTACTTAGATCAATTTCTGTTTTTGGAGCAATTCATAGGCTTACACTAGTACACATTATGAAGAAATCCATTTTTTGTCAGGTTTTCTGATATCGGAGCAACACTTTAGACGTGGTTGCTGAGCTCCGAATGCAGTGTATTTTCATGTCTTTAAGGAGTTACTCTAAACGTGTTAAATGGATAATATTTAAAAAAGATGTGACTTCTACATTTTATACGCACATGTTAAGATTAACAAATAAAAGACATGAAAATAAACAAAATTCGGAGCTCAGCAACCGCATTTAAAGTGTTGTCCCAATAATGGAAAAGTACCGTCTTTTCATATGGGTACATAACTCCCATAGTACAAGATGGTCCCTAACAATACACTGGATGGAATGCTGTCACCTAGCGCATACATCCTATACTCTCCAATAAAACACTTCAAGTGATGGACTCCAACTTGTCAACACATGCTATGACTTTCCTCCCAGCAGCATATCTGGTTGTGGCACAGTAATGTAACAACTGTAAGCACTCAGACAACTCTTGTAACTGTTGAACTGCATTCTAATGTTACCAGGGGTCATGTGTCAGCAAGTACAGCAGGGGTTCTAGACTAGTGCGTGTCATGTGGTACAGAGGTTGGAAAAAACAAACAATAAAAACAAGATTGGCTGGCAGTGAAACGACAAGGCAGTATAGAAATAATAATCCACAAGTATAGATAATCCACAGTTTATTAGCGCTTTCATCTGATAGGATAACCAAACTTCTTCATCTGGCTGTTGGGATGGTGGAGAAAGTTGTAGGAGAAGCTGGACCTGGATTGGGGTGGATATCCCCATCAGTTAGAAGTGTGTTTGGGAGTGGGAGAGGTTAGTAGTGATACTGGTTGTGGTTGTGACATAAGCTGTTTAGCTTTTGCTTAGGTGGCAAGGGAGCATGTGCTAAGATTTTGTGTTTGTGAAGTTGGGTAGGGGAGATGTTGAATAGAGATGGTGAGACAGAACATCTATAGGATGATTCATTTTGCTGAATGGAGAGTGTAATAGTAGGAGGTTGGAAGTGGTGTAGTGATTGGTAGGAGTTGAGTCAAATGAGGCAGTAAAGTAAAGGGGATAGGAGGTAGATTATAGTCATGGTATATGTTAGAGTTGTAAGAAATAGCAGTAATCTGATTAGACATAGTGTGAAGTGAAAAGGGTGGGGCTGTGTGACCTCAGGGAGCAGGGATAGGGTAACTGGATGAGGTGGGTTAGGTTTTGTATTTAGGTAGAGAGTTTAAATTAAATTAAAGTAAGGGTGTGTGGGAATGGGGGAAGGGTAGGGGAGCAGAGTGAGCCTGAGTGCAACGAGGGCAAACGGAGCAGGTTTACACTGTGTTTGAAGATTGGAAGGTTTCTCTAAAAAAACTCATTGGTCAGATCTGACCATAAGCTAATCACCCTAGATATCCGCATCCCGCCCCCACCCACCATTAAGGAAACCACAGAAAAAAAATTCTCCAAAGCCAACTTCATGCTTCTTAAGACAGAAGTGGTGAACTTCATGACACCCATGCAGATGGAAAATACAGTTACGACTGCTGAATCCTGCACAAATGCACTCTATAAGCACTTACACGAGTCTATGGATTGTGCTATCCCAAACAGAACCAAGACGCTATCCTCCAAAAAAAGGAAGCCAATTTGGTGGTCCCCTGCCATAAACAAACTCTACAACAGAAGGAAGAAACTGTTGCAAAAGAGAGTAAAATCCCATGAGTGGAGGAGCTTCCTGGTCAGCTTCAGTAAAAAGCCAAGATCCCTTATAAGATCCCCCAAAGTTAGCTACGAAAACAAAATTGTCACTGATGGTAAGGGCAACCACAAAGCATTATATAGCTATGTCAAGAATCTCAATGTCAACACCCAGATCTGCTCTGAGTTATAGCACAATGACAAGAAAATTACAGAACCAACTGATATTGCCAACATCCTGGCAGATAGGTTCAGTGCTAACCTTACCACCCCTCACCCGCTAAAGGGGCCATATCTATATAGGAAGAATGCAGAGTTCCTGTAATCACATCTATGCAGGTAAAAGCTGCACTCTCTAAAACCAAAAACACAGCATCCATGGGACTGGATTACATCACAGGCTACGCTTTACACAAACTTCAGAATGAACTGGCTCCCCACCTAAGCACCATGTTCAATCATAGTCTCATGTCAGGCTTTGTGCTCACTGAATGGCACACAGCAACAGTTATCCCACTTCACAAAGGGGGAGCCACCACTGATCCTGGGAACTATCACCCTATTAGCCTGACACGCCTGGTCTGCAAGGCCATGGAAAGTATCATCATAGAACTCATAAAGACATTGCTAACATCCAAACTCTGGACCCCACCCAGTTCGGGTTTGTGAAAGGCAGATCATGCCTTCTGAACCTGATCGACTTCTTTGAGGCAGTCACCAAAGCCGTAGACGAGGGTAAGGTGGTTCACACAGCCTATCTTGACCTCATCAAGGCTTTTGACATCATCCCCTATTCTGGAATTAGAGCTAAACCCACTAAACTAGGTATACATCCCTATGTCACAAGATGGGTTGCCAACTGGTACACTGCAGAACCCACACTGTAAAAGTTGCAGATTCCAAATCTGACTTCAAACCAGTGACAAGTGGAGTACCACAGGGTTCAGTCCTGGGACCTCTCCTGTTTTGGTATCTACATCTCTGAAGTACAGGCTAACACAGAAGGCCTCTGGTTAATGAAGTTTGCAGATGACTGCAAACTAGGAGCCATAGTCAAGTCCCCAAATGATGTGGACATCCTACAGAAGGGCCTCACTGAGACAGATGGCTGGTGTCAGAGGAATGGCCTCAAGCTCAATGCCAAAAAGTGCATTGTCATCCCCTTTGGTAAAAACACTGTACCCATGAGCTACCACATAAACGGCAGTGTACTTAATGCCAAATGTGTGATAAGAGACCTTGGGGCCCAGGTGGACAGTAGTCTCTCCTTTGATAATCACATTGCCACAGTAGTCAGGAAATCCTTCTATGTGACACACCTCATCTCAAATGGGTTCTCATCCATGAAAAAAGAGGTCATTGTTCCCCTCTACTCAGCACTCATTAGACCCATTATAGAGTACAACGCTGCTTTTGGAATGTACCTCACAAGACATCTGCAGCAGCTGGAAAGGCCACAGAAGTACCTCACAAAGAGGATTAATGTCCTCAAACAGATGCCCTACACTAACTGTCTCATAAAACTCCAGCTTTACTCTGCAACATATCACCTACTCTGAGCTACTCTGAGCTACATGCTCTAGGGACCTAAACCTTGTCACCACAATAAACAGGATATGCTGGAGGGATAGATTCCTGTCCCAGAGACTTCCTATACTCTGGAACAAGCTTCCTATCTATGTCAAGCAAAGTTCCTCATTAGCACTCTTCAAGAAAAATCTTGATGAGTGGATGGGAAATAGGAAATACACCCTGGGTATCATTTCTGTGGCTCTGCTTGACAGGGGCACAGGAAATTATCTTTCTTGGGTGGCGTAAGCCAGGGAACCTTGTTGGCTACGCTTACTTAGGTCCTTGGGCCAATAGCCTAGTACCTACCTATGAACCTATGATCCTAAGAGTACACCACAGTAGAAGTTGCATGCTACTTACTAGTCTGCAGTGGTGGCGTTTAGTCTTTTTTACATTTGCATTCCCTTTTGTTCTTTGTTTGCTGCACACTATGTTGCTAAAGATAAAAGTAGCTTGATAATTTCCACATTCATTTGGTGTTTAATTAGAGAAGAATAAGTACTGAGAGGTAGGGACTGAAGGCTATGACTCTACTGAGAGGGGCTGAGTACATTAACATAATAAAATAAATAAGTTAAGCAAACTGTATCAACAGTGAAATGAATGAAAAGAGTGGGTAGGCTAAGAGGAAGAAGGTTTTCAGCTACCGCCCCTAGGTATACACTCTATCTGATTGTAACAGCAGGTACCTACACTGCCAGTAAGTGGCAACAGCAGGGTTCCCAGAGTTAAAGCTGGGACTGCATTATAATATCATCATACCACCTTTGCTATTGTGTTTTAGAGCCATTTTCTGATGTTCACTTCCCTTTATAGTCTTCTGTTCTTCTTTGTGCTTTCCGTTGCCACAGACCCCAGAACTCTACCTTTACCTGGCAGTAACATTTCCCTATTGATAGTACAATTCACTGCATATGAATTGCTTTAAGTTAAAACAATACATCGGCAATGTTGTTGTGCCTTCTGTATGCAAGGACTCGCAATGTGTACCATCACTGTATGTGCATGACCCATGTTTAGTTTATTTATTTATTTAATTGCTTGAATTTGTAACTGTGTTACAGCACTGATCACAACTGACCGATTGCAGTCTCAGCCTGGGTAAAACTGCAAAATATTGTAAAACTATTCAGTTGTAAAACTGCGAAATATTGTAAAACTATTCAGTTATAAAAACAATTAAAGAATGAGCTTAGTAGGAAAGTGTTGCCTAAGCATAGATGCGATTATAAGCAGAATCCAAGATACGTACTGAGGAATCAGGTATGTTATAAGAGGAAGAGAGACTTAAAAGTTGTTTGGTAAGGTTGTCAGAAGGCTGGCATTGGCATTTGGGTGCGAGTGTAAAGTGAGGTTTCAGTTGAGGATAGAATTGTAAGTACGAAATTGGAGGGAAAGACATACAACATTTTGGGGGCAGAATGGAAAAATTGTGGTCTGTGCAGTGAAGCTTGATGTTGGCAGTTTGTAGGAGGTTGTATTTGGGGAAGAGTTTTTGTACGTTTGACTGCTGGATGAAAAATAGCTTGGTTGTTCAGACGTTTGAATAACAGAAAGTCTAGTAAAAGTTGACATCTTTGTTAGACTGGGATCCACTTTGCTTTTCTAGGGTTATGCAATAGTGTTTGTGTTTAGAGGAAAGGGTAATAAACCTGCAGATCCTATTTTCAATACTTTGAATCTGTTTGGTGCTCCTTTTTATGCTGATGCTATTAATGGAAGGCCTCATTCAAGTTGGGTAAGATGGATGCCTTGGCCTATTGCTCTTCTAGAGGCTCAGGAGAGGAATGTGGAGATTTTATTGGTCCAGAAGAAAAGTATGTAAAATGTTTTCCAGTGTTTTCTAGATGGAGACCGAAGTTTGGATATGGATCTACATAGATACTGAGGTAGTTAAAGATCTGGTATTTTCTAAGAGAGTATGTTGATGATTCCACAATGTGCAGTGTGAAGTGGCAAACTTTGTGGTTGTTCTTAAAACATGGTCTTAATTTTGATTGAGGTAAGTAGGAGATGCTTGTTATTGATCCATTGAATGATGGAGAAGACATCTGCCTGGAGCTCATTTTGTAGTAGTGTGAGAGGACATCTGCCTAGAGCTCATTTTGTAGTAGTGTGAGAGGACATCTGCCTGGAGTTCATTTTGTAGTAGTGTGAGAGGACATCTGCCTGGAGCTCATTTTGTAGTAGTGTGAGAGAACATCTGCCTGGAGCTCATTTTGTAGTAGTGTGAGAGGACATCTGCCTGGAGCTCATTTTGTAGTAGTGTGAGAGGACATCTGCCTGGAGCTCATTTTGTAGTAGTGTGAGAGGACATCTGCCTGAAGCTCATTTTGTAGTAGTGTGAGAGGACATCTGCCTGGAGTTCATTTTGTAGTAGAGTGAGAGGACATCTGCCTGGAGCTCATTTTGTAGTAGTGTGAGAGGACATCTGCCTGGAGTTCATTCTGTAGTAGTGTGAGAGGACATCTGCCTGGAGCTCATTTTGTAGTAGTGTGAGAGGACATCTGCCTGGAGCTCATTTTGTAGTAGTGTGAGAGGACATCTGCCTGGAGCTCATCTTGTAGTAGTGTGAGAGGACATCTGCCTGAAGCTCATTTTGTAGTAGTGTGAGAGGACATCTGCCTGGATCTCATTTTGCAGTAGTGTGAAAGGACATCTGCCTGGAGCTCATTTTGTAGTAGTGTGAGAGGAATCTGCCTGGAGCTCATTTTGCAGTAGTGTGAGAGGACATCTGCATGGAGCTCATTTTGCAGTAGTGTGAGAGGACATCTGCCTGGAGCTCATTTTGTAGTAGTGTGAGAGGACATCTGCCTGGAGTTCATTTTGTAGTAGTGTGAGAGGACATCTGCCTGGAGCTCATTTTGTAGTAGTGTGAGAGGACATCTGCCTGGAGCTCATTTTGTAGTAGTTTGAGAGGACATCTGCCTGGAGCTCATTTTGTAGTAGTGTGAGAGGACATCTGCCTGGAGTTCATTTTGTAGTAGTGTGAGAGGACATCTGCCTGGAGCTCATTTTGTAGTAGTGTGAGAGGACATCTGCCTGGAGTTCATTCTGTAGTAGTGTGAGAGGACATCTGCCTGGAGCTCATTTTGTAGTAGTGTGAGAGGACATCTGCCTGGAGCTCATTTTGTAGTAGTGTGAGAGGACATCTGCCTGGAGCTCATTTTGTAGTAGTGTGAGAGGACATCTGCCTGGAGCTCATTTTGTAGTAGTGTGAGAGGACATCTGCCTGGAGCTCATTTTGCAGTAGTGTGAGAGGACATCTGCCTGGAGCTCATTTTGTAGTAGTGTGAGAGGAATCTGCCTGGAGCTCATTTTGCAGTAGTGTGAGAGGACATCTGCCTGGAGCGCATTTTGTAGTAGTGTGAGAGGACATCTGCCTGGAGCTCATTTTGTAATAGTGTGAGAGGAATCTGCTTGGAGTTCATTTTGCAGTAGTGTGAGAGGACATCTGCCTGGAGCTCATTTTGTAGTAGTGTGAGAGGAATGTGCCTGGAGCTCATTTTGCAGTAGTGTGAGAGGACATCTGCCTGGAGCTCATTTTGTAGTAGTGTAAGTGATTTCAGCAATAGAAGAGCATATTACCTGCATAAAGAAGTAGTGGCAGATGAAAAAGATCTATGGAGGAGCTTATTAATGCAGATAGAGAAAAGGAGGGTGTCAGGATAAAGCCTTAAGGAAGACCATTTTTTATTATGGAGGTGGGAGAGAGGGATGAGAGTGTTTCTACAATGATGCACCAATTTGACAGGAAACTTTGAAACCAGGGAATAATGTCTTGACTGATTCGTATGTCCAATAGGGGGTTTAATAGAACTGTGTGGTCCATAAAATCAAATGCTTTGGTAAGATCTATAAAACTGGTGGCTGTGAGCCATGCTCTGATTATTGTTAGCAAGATTTAATCTGTCACTATCCCACATTTTGTCCTTGTGCTGTGGCTTGACCGTTCTCCCTGTTAGGTGAGCACCTCCTGATATACTCTGTTAGCTGCTGGTACTTCGATGAGGCCTCAAAGTACCTCTACCAAGATTTGGCCATGGTTCTGCTGTGCGACCATGATGAGAATGTCTTCATCAGGGACACTACCCTGGTCAAATGCATTGATAATAATCCTGAGGGCCATCCACACATGCAACGTAAAGTGTTGTTTTGGCTGCAATTGTGGACACCCAGGTATGCACATTTAATACACCATTAAGAAGATGGGAATTTTTAGAGTTCTCTTTCATGTTTTATTACAACCAGGGGTATATCAAAGACCTTTTGCATGCATAATGAAGGTTTGGAAGCTATTAATCTGTCTGTGGTGAGTTAGATACAAGAAAAACATGACACAAGACTGACACAGCTGCTAAATAGTCGTGTAGTGATGGCACATTGCCTTGCTGAAAAATTACTTCTCTAACCACTACTTATCAGTAAATTTCAATTCATCGACCTATACATCAGTCTCTCTGCAGACAAGTCGCACAAAGATTTGTTTTGGTACTGCTCTTCTATTCTGTTTACTTTAACAAATTTGCTTTTAACTAACTCCATTTTCCTCTCCTGCTTTATACTGATGACATGTTCCTGTTCTGCTTCAACCATTCTGCCTCTTCTTTTGAACTCAGATTTCAGGCTGATTTTCCTGCCCTTATTCAATGGGTCAGTGATAAACAATTACGACTAAACTCCACTAAAACAAAAATAATGCTTTTGTCACTAGGCAAAAGCTCACTTGTATCTCCAGCCCTCTAAAAACCCTCAATCAACTTAATAATACTAGTGAAAATGTCATTTCCTTTAAATACTTAGGGATTTGGTTGGCAGCCCTTCCTAAATTTCCAACACCACCTGGACTGCACACACAAAAAGATCAACTCTCTCTCCTGTTCTGGGCTACTAAGATCTTCCCTTTTTTATCCAGACCCTGTAGAAATGCCATAAATAAAGGTATCACACTTGGTTCAGCTAGAATATTGTCTCCCGCTAACTGCTATAGCATCTAAAAGAAATGGATCCACCATTCAGCTCATTTGAAATGCCATTTGCAGATCCGTCACTCTGTCCCCAAGAAATGACCACCACCGCAAAACCAGTGAAAAAGATATCTAGCTACCTGTCCAACAATGTGCTGACTTTTGACTTGCCTGTCAACTACTTAAACTTATCAAAAATTACACTTTTCTTCACTAGCTTCCAGACTATTCGAGGTGTACCAACACACAAACTTAGACATCTTAACCACTCATATCCCCCCTCCAACCCCAGCCCCCCAAATTAGGCTTCACTGCACGGACCATGTTTTCTCAGTCATTGGTCCCAAACTAGGGGACTCTCTCCCTTCTTTTCTTAAATATCATTCCTCTCACCCCATTTACCAATCTGAAAGAAAATCACATTTCACGATTCTAGGAAAATGCATCTGCCATCTTTCTGGTTATATAACTTCTTTATTCTTTTTTTCATCTACATACCCTGCTCTGATTCTATTTTTGATTGTGATTCTGTCAGCATGGCAACTCTGATTTCCACTCTGTATAAAATGCATGTATATATTGTGTTTATTCAGTCACTCTGTATATATAATGCCATTTATCTATTGCCTTTATGCCATCAAGCCAGCTATGATATTCATTTTGTATGTAATATATGTTTATATTGTATTTTGTCATTCATTTGTTAAGGTATCAAATAAATGTCTCATGAGACAGTTCAACAGAGAATAACAGTCACCTTTATTGCACAGAAAGACACATGTGGGACACTAGGAAATCAAGATCCCGTGTCCTCAAGTTAGAAGAATCAACACTATACATTTTTTCATTAAAAGTAACATTACTGTAACAATCATAGAACAGCCACTAACCAATTAGAAATGAGCACTACAGCATTAGTTTTGCTAAGATCTCCTGACTGCTTGTTTATGACAACATGAGTTCTGAATTCCAAGACAGAACCTTCTACTCAGAATAAATCTTACACTTTTCTAACACTGTCAATACTTGCTAATATTAGGCAGGAAGCAAGCTGACAGATACTGATGGACACTGAATTTACATTCTGCTGTGAAAGCATATTAGAAATGACATGCTCACACAAACATTTTTCCCGTATCTGTACTTCTCACCCTTCCCATTTCCCCATCTGATGCTTTAAAGTATCACCTACATCATAATCATTTTTTTAAGACTGGACAATGACTACAGTTTTCAGATGAATGGACACTTTTTCAGCTGTTATCAGACATTTTTCACAAACGGTTCCTTTCTGCCCCTGATATGCCCAATCTTTACACAGTTGATTCAAAAATATAGGTTCATAGCTTCATAGGTAGGTACTAGGCTATCAGCCCAAGGGCCTAAGTAAGCCTAGCCAACAAGGTTCCCTGGCTTATGCCACCCAAGAAAGTTAATTTCCCGTGCCCCTGTTGAGCAGAGTATTCCTGTCCCTCAGTATGTGTGCATTGTACAAGGACAGAATGGAGAAATGTTTTAACTGCTGATGTTACTGCATACATAATAATGCATTTGCCACATAAATAGTATTTCTGTCACTGGATAGCATACTTTTCACTTTATATGATATATTACTGGGGTTGTGTATATGAAAGGGCATGTGGCAATGTGGTGTATAATGCAGACTGTATGTGTATTCATGATTGTGTTATGCAGAAATTATATGTGGGAGAGAGAGTGTGTATGTTGGAGAGAGAGAGAGAGAGAGAGAGTGTGTGTGTGTGTGTGTGTGTGTGTGTGTGTGTGTGTGTGTGTGTGTGTGTGTGTGTGTGTGTGTGTGTGTGTGAGAGAGTGTGTGTGTGTGTGTGTGTGTGTGTGTGTGTGTGTGTGTGTGTGTGTGTGTGTGTGTGTGTGTGTGTGTGTGTGTGTGTGTGTGTGTGTGTGTGTATGTGTGGGAGAGTGTGTGTGTGTGGGAGAGTGGGAGAGAGAGAGAGAGAGTGTGTGTGTGTGTGTGTGTGTGTGTGTGTGTGTGTGTGTGTGTGTGTGTGTGTGTGTGCGTGTTTGTGGGGGAGAGTTAGCTGGGACTGCAGAAATTGTCCCCTTTTGGTGCCAAATGTGTCTGTGCTGTAAGTGTAATGTGTATTATTTTCAATGTAAACATGCCTAAGTCTTGATGGAACAAAATACAATCTGAATACTGTAAATAATCATCAGTTATACATTCAATACTATGTAATTTACTATGTACTTTTTCACATTCCTTGTTATATAGATTATCACATATTTTACTAAAATCTTGCAATACTTTATTTTCATCTTCTACTGTACTAAGATCTTTATTAATAGTGGTCAATGGCAGTGTGTCATTCAGGTTCAGTTTGACATCTGTTTTGGAGTCTAATAATTTGAAATGTGTGCCTTAAGCTTAAGAGAAGTATGCCCAAAAAAATTATTATCGTGGCTATAAGCATGAAAACTTATGATCCCTGCTCCCCATCTAGAGAAAAGTTTAATTAACCATGCCCCTTTGAAACTATTAGCTTCTTTGGCATGTGAATATTCAGCAACTTTTTGATTTATTACTAGCCAGCTATGGATGGCACCAGTATATTTGGCAATAAAAGAGCAGCACTCTATTTGGATGAGAGTGCACATACCACCTTTATAAGCAAAGTAAAGTGCACTGCCATGCAGTTTTGTAGCACTACAGTATGTATTACAGTCAATTCTTGAGTTATTAGAGCCATGGACTCAGAAGTGGAGTTACTTAAAATCTCAAGGAGGTTAGATAATTTCCTAAATTCCCAGATAAATTTCACCACCCCTAAGCAGGTATAATGCCTGGCTGAGAAATGACCCCATCATCAAGATCCATGTGAGCAACCCCTTTAAAGGCAATTTGTTGTACATTTATTATATTGTATCCAGGAGACATCTAGTTTACTAACTGGGCTAGGAATTTCTTTAGTGTCTCTTTTGCAATGAGTATTGCAAATTTTGATTTCCAGTAAAGCAACCGTATGTGGAATAGCAGGAATAACATGACAGTATGACAACAACCAGACCAGTATGTAGGTAAGCAGGTTTAAGCTTGATTTCCACAAATGTAATAAGATTCACATAATGCTGCCATGCCCTGACCAGTACCATCATAAATGTTTCAAGTACTATTGCAAGTACTAATTCTGATAAAAGATGTTTCATTTTTACAATAGGAATGGCAAACCAAAAAAGACCATTAAACTCAAAGGAGTTCTTTTGTTAGGGCTTCTTATTCACTGAAAAGTACGTGGTAAAAGCCAGTAGAACCCATTCCTCTGATGAAGCTGCAGCTCTGACTACAGCGAAAATGCTTGTTTGTTTTAATAAAATTTGCGTTAAGGTTTTACATCCGACTCCAGCTTGTGTCTATACCTGGAAAGAGTGGTTTCGAATACTGGTCTCTACTACTGGCTTTTACCACGTACTTTTCAGTGAATAAGAAGCCCTAACAAAAGAACTTCTTTGGGTTTAACGGTCTTTTTTGGTTTGCCATTCCTGTTATTTCACCAGTTTTTGTCTGTTTAACTCATTTTTACAATAGCAAACACATCCTTTACCAGTCATTGCTAGTTAAAGCAGCCTTACAGTAAGGGGTTAAAAACAGGTTTACTCTTTCAATTGTTAACAAGAAAAATAAGGCAAAATGCAGTATGATTCTCAGAATCCATCCCTGGTATTGGAATCGATGGATGGTACCCCCATCATGTGCAGTAGGAATATGTATCAGTCACTGGTATAGGAATCAATGGAAGGTCCCCCCATCATGTACAGTAGGAATATGTATTAGTCACTAAAACCAGAATCAATGGAAGGTATCCCGTCATGTACAGTAGGAATATGTATCAGTCACTGGTAAAGGAATCAGTGGAAGGTACCCCATCATGTGCAGTAGGAATATGTATCAGTCACTGGTAAAGGAATCAGTGGAAGGTACCCCATCATGTGCAGTAGGAATATGTATCAGTCACCGGTACAGGAATCAATGGAAGGTCCCCCATCATCTACAATAGGAATATGTATCACTCACTGGTAAAGGAATTAAAAGACGGTACCCCCATCATGTGCTGTAGGAATATGTATCAGTGATTGGTACAGGAATCAATGGAAGGTACCCCCATCATGTGCAGTAGGAATATGTATCAGTCACTGGTACAGGAATCAATGGAAGGTACCCCCATCATGTGCTGTAGGAATATGTATCTGTCATGGGTATAGGAATCAGTGGAAGGTACCCCATCATGTGCAGTAGGAATATGTATCAGTCACTGGTATAGGAATCAGTGGTAGGTACCCCCAACATGTGATGCAGAAATATGTATCAGTCACTGGTACAGGAATCAATGGAAGGAATCCCCCAATAATGTACAGTAAGAATATATAGCAGTCACAAATGGAAGGTACCCCCATCATGTGCTGTAGGCAAATGTTTGCGTCGCTGGTATAGGAATCAGTGGAAGGTACCCCAACATGTGCTGTAGGAATATGTATCAGTCTCTTGTATAAGATTCAAATGAAGGTACCCCGTCATGTACAGTAGGAATATGTATCAGTCACTGGTATAGAAATCAGGGGTGGTACCCCATTATGTGTAGTAGGAACAAGTATCAGTCACTGGTATCGGAATCAATGGAAGGTACCCCATCAAGTACAGTAGGAATATGTATCAGTCACTGGTATCGGAATCAATGGAAGGTACCCCCATCATGTACACTAGGAATATGTATCAGTCACTGGTACAGGAATCAGTGGAAGGTACCCCGTCATGTGCAGTAAGGATATGTATCAGTCACTGGTACAGGAATCAATGGAAGGTACCCCATCATGTACAGTAAGAATATGCATCAGTAACTGGTATAGGAATCAATGGAAGGTACCCCCATCATGTGCAGTAAGAATATGTATCAGTCATTGGTATACGAATTAATGGAAGGTACCCCCATCATGTGAGTAGGAATATGTATCAGTCACTGGTACAGGAATCAATGGAAGGTACCCCGTCATGTACAGTAAGAATATGCATCAGTAACTGGTATAGGAATCAATGGAAGGTACCCCAACATGTGCTGTAGGAATATGTATCAGTCGCTGGTACAGGAATCAGTGTAAGGTCCCCCCATCATGTACAGTAGGAATATATATCAGTCACTGGTATAGAAATCAATGAAATGTACCCCAATCATGTGCTGTAAGAATATGCATCAGTCACTGGTACAGGAATCAGTAAAATGTACCCCCATAATGTACAGTAGGAATATGTATCAGTCACTGGTATAGGAATCAAGGGAAGGTACCCCCATTATGTGCAGTAGGAATATGTATCAGTCACTGATATAGGAATCAATGGTAGGTACCCCCCCCCCATCATGTGCAGGAGGAATATGTATCAGTCACTGGTATAGGAATCAAGTGAATAACTGTCCTTGTTGATGCTAAATAACCCTTTTCTTTCCAAAGTGTACCCAAATCACTCACAACTTCATGTGCATACCAAGAATTTGTACGAATGGTTTCTGACTTATCTTTGCCAATTTTACATGCTTCAGTTATAGACACTAATTCACTTGCTTGAGCAGATACATTTCCATTTAATTGTACTATTAATTAAAGGATATCTTGTGTGCATATTGAAAAGGCTGCTACAAGTTCACTATCATCTGTTCAAACAGGAGCCATCTACAAAAAGGGTGCTGTCTGGATTCTGCAAAGGCATGTCTTTCAGATCCAGTCTACAAGGAAGTTCAGTGTTAGCAACAACTATGCAATCATGGGTTCTGCTTCATCTGCTATAGGGATTAAAGAAGCAGGGTTAAGAGGTGGACACTGAACAATCTGTAAAGAAGTGTTATTAAGTAAAGAGAACTCAGATTTAGACAATCCTGCTGCAGACAAATATTTTGTGTCTTAGTCTTCAATAACAGAGCTTCTACAGAATGTAGAGCTGCCACATAAGTCGCGTGCCTGAGAATCAGTGCAGGGTCGATGTGTACAAAGTATGCCATCATGACCACCACTTTAAGGCAGTAGCAGGGGGCTGCAGCTACAGCTTCAAGATTCATAGTGAAATAAATCTAAAACCATAATTTCTATGTTGTGCTAAACGGCCTAATGCTATTTTATTTATTCACTACAAAACAGAAAAAAATTCTTAGAATAATCTGGTAACCCAAGTGCAGGAGGATTTACGAGTAGCATTTTCAACTGTACAAAAGCTTGGTCATGATAATGCTGCCAGGGCTAAGGTTCAGGGGTATCTTTCTTTAACTGTTCTAACAGTGATCTTACCACCTCTATTGACAGTGACCTGTTAAACCCAGTAAAGATCATGGCTGTTTCAATGAAGTAGAGCATGGTGGAGTTTGGATATCAACAATCTGTGAAACTAGTACCTTCTGAAATAAGCTGTCCCAAGTATTGAACCTGCAACTTTCATAACTGCAATTTATTTGTGTTAACCTTAAATCAGAATTCTACTGACTCAAAAGAAAAACAGCATCTTGTTAACAATCATGTACAGTTCTTAAACCTAAAAGCAAATCATCTATATATTGAATCAGAGCAGACCCATAAGGAAATTTAATCTTATCTAATTGTTTCTTCATGTCTTTAGAGAAAAGAGTAGTTGATTTTACATATCCTTGTGATAATCTAGTCCAAGTGTACTGCTGATCTTTATAAGTGAAAGCAAACAGGTATTGACTATCTGGATGTATAGGGACAGAAAAGAAGGCAGTTGAAATATTTGTCACTGAAATGGTAGTGGCATCTGAAGGGTAGAACTCAGTATTGTTGCAGGGTTAGGAACAACTGGAAATGTTGGTGCTAGCACAGCATTCACAACAAGCAGATATTGTACGAGCCTATATGTACTTTTCCTGGTTACTTAACTGGTAAAATAGGAATATTACAATAACTGTGAGTTGGGACAATGATACCTTGTAACAAGGCAGAAATAACAGGTTTGATACTATTTTCTGCTTCTACCAACAAAGGATACTGGACTATGACAGGCAGGTGCTCAGAGTTTTAACGGTATACGGACAGATTCTGTGTCCTGTATGAGCCCCACCTTATTGTCATGGGCCGTCCAGAGCTGCAGAGGGGTCACATTCAATTCCTGCATGTCAACATTTTCTACTTGCTGTTCTGCTATCATAAAAGCAAAAAGGGCAACTTAATTTGAACATATAGTGTTATAATATAATCCTAAAGTTTCATTAGCAATGTCTAAAAATACACCATCGTGTGTGCAATAAACAGGGCATCTAAGTTTACATAATAAATCTCTACTAAACAAATTTAAAGGGACTGAATTTTCTACAATAAAAGCATGCTGTTCTTTTAAAGGACCAATCTGAATAGGGACAGGTTTAGTTCTGGGATAATCTATAGGAACTCCAGACACACCAGCACCCCAAATTGCATGTTTAGAAAGTTCATAGGTTTATAGGTTCATAGGTATGTACTAGACTAATGGCCCTGGAGCCTTTACAAGCCTAGCCTATAGGACTACCCTGGGATCGTATCACCCAACCTTACTTCCCAGTGCCTCTGTCAAGTAGAGCCACTGAGGTGATCCCCAGGGTGAATTTTCTATTTCTCATCCTCACATCAAGATTTTTCTTGAAGAGGGCCAGTGAGGTGCTCTGCTTGACATGTATGGGAAGTTTATTCCATAGCATGGGCAGTCTCTGGGTTATGAACCTGTCCCACCAGCATGTGCTGTTGATTGTGGTAATGAGGTTGAGGTCTCTGGAGAATGTGGTGCGGAGGGATTGGGATTTCTTTAGATGTAGCATTTCTAACAGAACTGGGTCAGACATGGCTTTGTAAGTCATGCAGAGATTGCCTCTAAGTAGGCGATATGAGACGGAGAATATTTTTTGAGTCTGTCCATATAGGACAAATATTTAAGGCCTAGGATCCTTTTTGTGAGGTACTTTTGTGGCCTCTCCAATTGTTGCAGGTGTCTAGTGAGGTACATGCCAAATGGGGCATTATACTCGATGATTGGCCTAATGAGGGAAGAGTAGAGGGAGACAATGACCTCTTTCTTCCTGGATAAAAAACCTTTAGTAATGAGATGTGCTACATAGGACTTTCTGACCATAGTGATAATGTTGTAGTCAAAAGAGAGGTTGCTGTTAACCTGTGTTCCCAGATTTCTTATAATGCCTTCTGTGTTCAGTGGACTACCATCGATGTGGTAATTCATGGGAAGTGGGTTTTACTCAAAGGGGATGATGACACATTTTTTGGCAATGAGCTTAAGGCCATGGTTCTGACGCCAGTCGTTGGTCTCAGTGAGGCCTTTCTGTAGGATGTCAACATCACTTGGGAAGTTAATAATAGCTCCCAACTTGCAATCGTCTGCAAACATTGTCATCCAGAGTCCTTTTGTGTTGGCCTGGACTTCAGAGAAGTAGATACCAAACAGGAGAGGACCCAGGACCGAACCATGTGGTACTCCACTCGTGACTGGTTGGGAGTCTGACTTGGCATCAGCTATTATCGCATTGTGGGTTCTACCTGTGAGGCAGTTTGCAACCCACCTAGTGATATAGGGGTTGATGTCTAGCTTAGTGAGTATTTCTATGATTCCTGAGTGGGGAATGGTATCAAATGCCTTGGCCAGATCAAGGTAAGCTGTATGAACCACCTTGCCTTCATCCACAACTCTGGTGACTGACTCAAAGAAGTTGACCAGGTTGAGCAGGCATGATCTACCCTTCACAAAACCAAACTGTGTGGGATCCAGAGTTTGGAGATTCCTTATATCCTTGTTTATTAGGTCCATGATGATGAGTTCCATAGCTTTCCATATCAGACTCATCAGGCTAATGGAGCGATAGTTCCCGAGGTCTGTAGTTGCTCCTCCTTTATGGAGAGGGATAACTGTATCAGTGTGCCATTTGGTAGGGACAAAGCCTGAGATGAGGCTGTGATTGAACAGGGCACATAGGTGAGTTGCCAGTTCACTCTGTAGTTCATGTAGAACACAGCCAGGGATACTGTCAGGTCCCATAGAAGCTGTATTCTTGGCCTTGGACAGTGCTGTTTTAACCTGTGCAGCAGTAATACTGGGTGCCTGGCAATCTACTGGTATTGTGATTGGTCTTTTGGGGGAGGAGGGCTACAGTTGGCACTGAATCTGTCAGCCAGTATATTGGCAATATCTGTTGGTTTGGTATAGGATGTACCATTGTGCAGTAGCTCAGAGCAAATCTGGGTATTACCATAGAGATTCTTTACATAACTATAGAAGGGCTTGTAGTTGTCTTTACTATCTGCTGCAATTCTGTTTTCATAGCTAGCTTTAGAGGATTTGATGAGGGATATCAAGTTTTTGTTGAGGTTGACAAGGGAGCTTTTCCAGTCTTGGGACTTCACCTTATTCCACATCAGTTTTCTCCTTCTGTTGTAGAGTTTGTTTATGGCAGGGTATCACCAAATTGGCTTCCTTTTTTTGGAGGAGAGCATCTTGGTTCTATTGGGTATGGCGAGATCCATGGATTTGTGTACGTGTCCACACAATGCATTGGTGTATGTTTTGGCGGTCATGCAACTATTCTCCATTTACATGGGTACCATGAAGTTAGTCACCTCTGTTTTTAGGAGCCCAAAGTTAGCTTTAGAGAAGTTTTTCATGGTGGTTACCTTTACGGTGGGGAGGGGAGAGGGATGTGGATTTCCAAGATGATTAGCTTGTGGTCGGACCTAAACAGGGAGGGGTTGACTATTGGTGTAGAGCAACGGTCACCCATGTTAGTAATGACCGGGTCAAGGATGTTGCTACCTCTAGTGGGGGTAAGAATGAGCTAGTCCAGGGCATTGGAATTAATGAATTCCCAGAAACGGTGGGCAAGTGTATTGGTACATGAGTAGTTTTCCCAGTTAATGGAGGGGTAGTTGAAGTCGCCCATTATGAGAGTGTTAGGTTGGACCCTAATATTCTCCAGGGAGCTTAGGAATGTGGAGTGTGAGTTTTGGGACATGGTTAGAGACCTATAGCAGGCTACGGCCTGAATCGCTCTCTTACCCAATGTTTGCTGCACCTGAAGTATCTCTGATGCGTTACATTGGGCTATCAGTCTGGAGGTGTCTGCATCCTTTATGAATATGGAAAGACCACCACCTTTGGAGCTTCGGTCCAAGTTCTGAGGCCGAAAGGTGTGGGATGAGTTATAGCCTGGTAGTATAGGGATGCTTTCTGCTGCCTTGAACCAGGTCTCTGTTACAGCACAAATGTCGATGTTCTCCATTTTAAGGAGTGCTTTGAGCAAGTGCATTTTGAGATTTAGACTTCTAGTGTTGAGCAGTATGACTCTCAGATTGCATTTGTTTGTAGCTGTTACAGTGGTAATTTGGTGTTTGGAACACCACCTAAAAAAGGCATTATAGGGGTGTCAAGAGCCTTAGCCATTATCAGGAAGCCCAGGGGTGACAGATGCAGGCCATCTCTGGCAAAGCATCGAGGTCTGTTAATCATGTCATTTCAGGCAGACAGATAATGGATCCCCTTAGAATGAGACCAGAAACTTAGCCAATTGTTGAAATCAATCATTTTCTGCTTGTACTGTGGTATCATTCTGGGTGATGGTAGGATGCTGCTCAGGGCTAGGGTCATACCCACCTGGGCTACATAATCCTTGAGCTCCTCCATGTCTCTTTTTATGTAGTCCAGGGAGGTATGTCTCAAGTCATTCATACCCACATGTACAATGACAGAGTCATAGTTGTACCTGTTGTTGAAGGACCTGAGTGCATGCATTATGTGGCGGATCCTGGCACCTGACAGGCAGCTGGCTGTTACTTTCTCTTTATTCAACATAGTGAGTTGGACATCAGTGTGCCTCTCTATCAAGTCACCTATGACGTATGTGTTGGGCATGCTGTTTTGCCTTAGGGGCTTTGGTTGAGTGGCACACTGTTTAGGGGATTTATGTGTCTTGTGATTAGTGTTGTATTGTGGTGGAGCGTGTTTCTGCCTTTGAGGTCTCTGCTGTTTGGGTAGATTTTTATTGAGACCCTCCACTAAGGCGGGTGTGTGGTTTGTGTTTTTATGTGAAGGCAGTGCTGGTATGTGTTCTGGAGGGAAGTGGAAGCTGTTCATCGTTTGTCAAAGTAAGCATAGGTACAGTAGCTCCTGAATCTGGAATTGGATAGAGCGACAAAAGGACCATGTTGGTCAATTGGTAGCATAGTTCCTGCCACACTGGTAGCTGCCAAGTAATATTCCATACAAGAGGTTTTCTGTCAGGTTACTGTCATGTTTGAATGTTTGGCAAAGCTGCTTCCTATCCAGTAAATGGACATTCATTTTGCCAATGCCCTGTTTGTCCACAATTAAAACAGGTATCCAATCATGGTACTCCCTGTGGTGCCTGTAACTAATCAGGGGAATAGTAATTTGGCTGATACTGTCATCAGGGTTGCTGAAAGAATTGGACTCTGCCTCTACTCCTATGATTTCTTCTTCTCTGTCCCTTCCCTCAGAAGTCAATATTAAACTGCTGAAGTTGAATATTCACTACCTTTTTGGGTTGTTCCTTTTCTTCCCTTCTTGTATGGGTGGTAACAAGCCCTCTAGAGAAGCTGATGATGATCCACTGGCTGCTACCCCCTCTGGCTGCATTGCAGATATGCATCAATGGATTAATCCCTCTTTGCACAATAGTCTTTATTCTTTCCCAGTTAGAGGTAGGTGGACACATAGTGGCAATGGCTTTTAAGAGGTTATTTCTAGCAGCTAGAATCCCATCATTTATGTATTTCAGAATATCACATAGGTTAGATCTTTTTCCATATTTTCATAAAAATATGGGAATTTGTGGAGGCTTTTCGTACAACTTTCAGGTCTTCACTGGTGGGATTTTGCAATTGTACATGTCCTTCTAAGATTTTTTGCATATTTTGCTGAGTTCTTTCGAATGGGAGGGAGAGTATCTACAATGGTTTGAAAAATTCACTGTAGACCATGGTCATTCTATGCTTAGAGTAGGATCAGCTTCACTATCTCTATCTGCTGTGGGGTTTGGTACTTCTCACAAAAGGTGCATCTGTGTGGAAGGTACATCAGAGTAAATAGAAGAGTCAGAATCTGTTTCTTCTCCTGCAGGTTGGCTTGCGAAGGATGCTCGCTGTTATTCATCCCCATCAATAATGATTGGTAATTGAGTAATAATATTTTATACATTTTACCTAAACTGCTTGTTTTTACTAGTTGACTTTTATTAGGAAATGTTTCTAACTTTCCCCAGATTTATGTCTGTGATATAGTTCTATATGCATTAACATTTGGTCTGAGGGTATGACAGGTTAATGCTGTTTGGGAAAACTAATGTTATAACCTGAGCCAGACGGGTGACTCGGAGTGCTGGAAGTAACCTGGGCTGTATCTGGGGAAGGGACAATTGTTTCTGCAAAACTTACCTCAACCTGCCCTCTTGGAGTGGGGGGAACTGTTAGATTCTTGAGATTTGGGTAGGTGGGTCATAAGGTGGAAGGGGTGCAGAAGGTAATGGCAGGCAGTTATCATCTAATGGGTCTGGTGGTGTGATCATTTCTGTCTTACATACCCCATGAATGGGACTTTCTTCTGAACATTTTTGTAAAGCATTTCTATTAGCTGCCTGCAGCTGTGACTTTAATTTAGCAAAATTGATTTTTAAGCATCTAAATACAGCTCCATTTTCCTTATATTTAGATTATTCTTGACAGTCATTAAAAGCTGAACAAGAGGCTGGTACTGTATTACCCCTCTATTGCAGTTTATTTTTATTTTTTTTTTTAGATTTTCTAAAATGTTCTAATCAAAAGTACATTTTCTAGAAACTGTAAAGTGCTATTTCTTGTGAGCTCAGGTATATTACCAAATAATCACAACCATCTCTAAAATATTTATTAAACATAAACCTGCCTGAAGTCCCATACTCTGCCTCCTTAAACCCACTTGTACTGATACCCATTATAAAACACAGTCTTATACCAAAATAATAGACCTGTGACTGTAATTAGGCTCGCTCACATTCTTAATGAAGGAATCTTCTGTTCCTTTTCCTCTGCATGTTAGATTAGTGCCTGTTCTCACTTTTGAGAAGGCTTTTCAAGTCCCTTACCCAGGGCATCACAGTCCCTGTGACAAGGATACTCTATCCTCGCATGTACTGATTAACCTCCCACTAGCACACAATTATATATAAAGCACATTAGTAGAAATGATCACACAGACATTCAGTTTCCTCTTTTCATACAATCTACCCACTTCACATACAATTAAAACTAGTGAAGAAAGGTTTTTTTAATAATATTTCTTTATTTATTTTTCACAGTATACAAATTAATATACAAAGGTGATATTAGATCATACCTACATCAAAACAGTTAAACATATTTACACTATTTACATGAATGTTTTCATAGTTTAACATTAAAAGACTGGTTAATTTCATATATTTCTTCTGAATGCTATCTCCAGGGTTAGTAACAACATCTCAGTTTATGACTACATAATGTTGCGGTGATTCTTGTGTATGTTGTATTGTATCTTACATTTAGTGGTTTATGTAAGTATAATATTGAAAATCTGTTCCCAGAGTTTAAAAATATTGGGATTTTTGTTTTGCTTATTTATTATGTATTTATGTGCTAGTATATGTTTTATCGCCGATATCCTGAAATTCTCCCAAGAGTTCTTGTACAGGTTAAGCCAGCTGGTAGCTATGTAGAGTTTCATTAATAGGAAAATATTAATAAGAATGATTATTTGGTTTTTGGATAGATTATTTGGGGGAATATGTAATATCATAAATTCCCAAGTAAGCGTTGATGTTTGATAGCCCATCTTTTGCAGTTGTAGTTTCAGGGAGTTCCAAAGTTTGAATACACATTTACAGCTCCAGAACATATGAAAAAGGTCAGCAGTTTTATCTTTACAATGTGGGCAAGTCGGAGAATTTTTAGAGTTAAATTTATGCAAGCTAAGGCATGTGTAATATGCATTGTTATATATCATGAGTTGAGTGAATGCTAACTTTTGAAGGGATATGGATTTTACTGTTAGGTTAATTGCTTGGGCTAGTTTGCGATTCTCAATAGAGGGTATTTTTTCTTTCTAATAGTCAGATATGAGTATATGATCTTGAAATGTCATGTCTTTTATCAATTTGTATGAGCATGCTGTATATTTTTTGTTTAGTAAAAGAGTTTTCCATAGTAAGTTACATTTCATTATGTCTTCTTTATTGATGTTGATATCATGAAGATAGCTTATACACATTTCTTTAATCTGTCTCATGATCAACAGATATGATTTGGGAAGGTTCATTTGACTTCTTATTTCATGTATAGGACAATTTAAGTATGGGTACATATCTTGTAAGGTTATGTTTATTATATGTGGGAAGCGTTTTATGTCTAACATCTGGTTATTTATTTTAAAGTTGGGGTTTTTATGTATGGGTTGTAAAATCATCATGGGTTGAAGCAAGTTTACTGATTTAAAAAGTTTTTGTGTTAGTGCTACAGAATATTTAAGGGGTTCCATTAGATTATATGATTTCGTAATATTGTTGTTTAGAAATGGCAATGCTTTGGGATTTATATTCAGACTTTTGGTATGTTTAAAATATATTCTTACCCAGTGTGGACACCAAGTTTTATCTGATGTATTGTAGTTTGCAATTCTTAAGATTCTATTGGTGTTTATAATTAAATAGTAGCTTTCAAAATTTGGTAAATCTAATCCACCTTTGTTTTTAGGGGTCATCAGCTTATCATATGCAATTCTACTCTTTTTAAGTTCCCATATAAATTTAGCAAATTCAGTGTGAATCTGCTTAAAGAATTTCTTGGGTATGATTAGCTGGGAGGACATGAAGATGTATAATAGTCTGGGTAAGATATTCATTTTTATAATCGAGACTTTGGCTAATGGTGGTAGTTTCAGATTTTTCCATCTATTTAGGTCAAGTAGGATGTGGTTCCATTTTTGTTTAATATTATTAAAATAAAAATCTTTGTTATCCGTGGAGAATGTAATCCCTAAATATTTAATAATTTCTTCAGTTTTTACTTGTTCTATCAATGGTAACATTGAGAAAGGTTTAGGGGTTTTTAAAGGGAAGATGTTAGTTTTCTTGAGGTTTATTTTGTAGTTTGATATTGTGGCCAAGTCTTCAATAGCAGATATTATTTTCTTTATGTCCGTAGTTGGCGTTGTACAATAACTGTTGAGGTCATCTGCAAATGCTGACAGGGAACTTTTGGTGTTGTATATTAATGGGGCGTTGTGATATATATTTTGTTTTATATTTAAAAAAGGGGTTCTAGATGTAGGTTGAACAATAACAGAGATAAAGGACATCCTTGACATGTACCATTTCTGATCTGAATTCTATTAGACCATGTTTTATTTATATATAATGATGTGTAGGGGTTATTGTATAATATTTGTAGGGTTTGAATACATTCGTGGGGTATATTAAAGTAAGGTAAGATTTGAAATAAAAATTTTGTGTTTACTCTGTCAAAGGCCTTATGGGCATCTATGACGAGTCCATACATGTTTAGGTTGTTTTGGTTAGCGTATGAGATTAGTGTGTGTAGTGTTAATGTATTATCACTTGATTGTCTGGATGTTAAAAAGCCAGATTGTTCACCAGAGATAATTATATCCATTATTTTTTTTCAATCTATTAGCCAGAATAGATGTTAGAATTTTGGTATCAATATTTAATAATGATATGGGTCTGTAACCATCTGGATTTTGAGGGTCTGCCTTTTCTTTGAGTATAAATATAGTTTTGGATGCATTAAAGTGTATATCATTAATTTTATTGTTTATTATGTAGTTTAATATGTGGAATAGGATTTGTGCAATGATAAGGTAAAATGTTTTATAAAATTCTGCTGTGAGACCATCTGGTCCGGGTAATTTATGGGATTTCAGTTTTTTTTTTTGTTGATATTATTTCCTCAATGGTTATTGGTTCTAGTAATTCTTTTTGTAGTTTCATATCAATTTTCGGGAAATTAAGTTTTTGTAGGAGGTCTCTACTGTTTTCTTTTATGAGTAAGGACTGTTGGTCTCCATAGATTTGTGAGTATATATCTTCAAATATGTTAATAATATCACCATTTTTTGTATAATTCGTATTCTCATAGGTTATCTCCGGGATTTGAGAGGATACTTTTGACTGGTTAATAATCCTTGCTAGTGCTCACAATGGTGTTTCGACATAACTAGCATATTTGGCAAGTATTTTAGTTTCATGGAATGATAAGTTATTATTGTGTAACATGTAAAGGTCTTTTTGACATTTCAATAATTCTGTTTCAGTTTGAGTGTTGAAGTTCTTAATTAGATCCTGTTCTAATGATTTAATTTTAACCTTCAGTTGTTGTTTCTCTCTGAGTCGGATTATTTTATAGTAGGTTGCTTTTTAAAGAAAAATACCCCTGATTTGAGCTTTTGTTGTCACTCATTCGATATCTGGAAGGTGTTGCTGTTTTGATAAGTTCACCAGAGTTGTTTCAAGGATATGCTGTATTTCCTCAACTATCTCCTTTTTGTTTAAAAGATTGGGGTTCAGGGACCAATTATATCCTCGGTTTAGTGTGTTATTTTTGGTGTTCTTAATAAAGTTTAGGGTAATTTTCGAATGGTCAGATAGGTATCAAGTATGTATGTTTACTGTAGGGTCTAGATTAATTAATGCTTCAGAAATTAGAAAAAAATCAATTATCGACCACATTTTATGACAGTTGGAGTAAAAGTAAATTTATTTGAGTTATTTGGGTTATTGCCATATTTAAAGGGATCATATAAATTAAAGTCATATTTAAGTTCATTTAATGCTATAGATGCCTGCTTATTGTATGACATATGTAAACTTGATTTATCCTGTTTTGGGTTTTGATAGGCGTTCCAGTCACCTCCCAGAATCATATAGTGATTATGGTATTGACTTAAGATAGGATACAATGATGCAAAGAAGGAGTGTTGAATATTACAAGGTGCATATATATTGAGCAGTAAAATGGGTTTAGAATAGGCAGGAGTTGAAAGGATTACATAACACCGTCTTCCTTCTTTATCTATTTTGGTTTCTGTAATTTTATCTTGGTATTGCTTCTTAATGATTATAACTACTCCTGCACTATTGGCTTTGCCTTCTGAAGCTATAATTTCTCTTATCCATTTTTTTTATTTCTGACCATTGTTCTATAGTTAAATGTGTTTCTTGAATTAGTATAAAGTTTGCCTTAGCTTGCAAAATGAGGTGTAGAAACAGTTTCCTTTTTTTATGTTCTGGAGCCCCTTGACATTCCATGAGTCAAATTCCCACATTTACATATCTTCTTGGTTTATGTATGTAGTCCTGAGATTTGAGTATATATATCATATTGTGTTTATTTCTTGTCAAAATCATGTTATGAAAGCATTCTCTTATTCCCATCCCTTCCCTGTGCCTAACCACTAGCCTCCTGGACCAGGAATTAAGCAGGGTCCGAAGAGGTTTAAACCTTGTATATTTTTGTAATATTAGTATAGTGTTCACTTGTGTGTTATAGTTTGTGAAATAAAAGAAGCTTAATGACCCTGCATGACTTATCACTATTTGTACAAAGCGTACCCAACTCATTCCCTAAAAAAAAACACTGCTTTTATAACCTAAGCCTCTTCTTATGAGATTTACTATAGAATGTTATAATTTAGATAACATATTTTCAACCAATTTGGTCTTAGTTAAGTCAGGGAACATCAATTCAAGAAACTTGTCTCTAACAATATTTACATATTTTCTAACTCTAAATTGTTATCTCAAGCTTTATTTACTAACTATGTAGTAATAAGTATTAATTCCCCGTCTAAACTTTTGCTGTGATTGGTCATTACCCCCCTTGAAAGAAGTTTCTTAGCTCTGTTTATTTCCCTCTTAGATTTGGGAGTATATGGGTTCTTAGTCTACATAATGTTATGTTGTTGTTTCCCCAATGCAGAGTTTGAGTATCTCCTTGTGATCGCATATGAGTTTGTTTGATATCTTCTTTGTAGATATTCCTCTCTTTGTAATTCCTTTTAACTTTTTATTGTCTCCCTATATTCCTTGGTTTTGTCATTTATTTGTCATTTTGTGTGGTGTAGAGTGATAATGTTCTCAAGTTGGGTCTTTGGATATCCCCAGTGTAATTGACAGCCTATGTTTCATTGCCCTTGCCTTGTGTTGTTAAATTCTTGAACAAAGTTTAATTATATAAATCTTGGCGTGACATACCTCTACTACAGAATCGTTATTCGTCATATAGTTAATTTTACCCATTCTTATGCACCCAGGAGAAAACACTGCAGCTATACATACGTTTTGTATAGTTTGGTGAAAAAGCAGTAAATTAAATTCTACTCCGTGAGGTAATAAAATATTATCCTTAAAGAACAACTTACAGTATATTGACATATGTACAATGTTAGACATTAATTTACAAACTAGTTATAGGAGTATAGAAGTGATAACATATTCGTTGGCAAGTTCTGTTAATTCTGGGATTTTTATAAAATTATCTGAAAATACGAATACAGAAGAAGTGGCATACAATTATATACTTATTAATGGGTAGAATAGGTTAGAGTAGTGATGACATACACTGAGAGGCAGTGAATAAAATGTATGTTAGAAGAGTTAGGTGAAAATGTGTTAATGATGTAGCAGATGTGTATAGATATGTGAAGGAGAAAAATGGCTGTTGGGGTTCAAGTTATCTAGAGTGTAGGACCTGGACATTTCAATAAGTGGATAAATATAGAAGGGAACAAGTATTTATGCAGCCATTTAATATTCTATTCGAGCTGGTTTTATCATCAAGAGCTTAATAATCAGTGGGTATCAAAAGTGTTTGCCTTTTAGTGAGAATTTGCTGGTTGTTGGTAAATGAGAGAGAAAAGGAATGGAGACAAAGAGTTCCCCAAACTTCAGTCCCAGAATATTTGAAGCACAGACACACACACACATAGATACTCTTGACCCCTGGAACAATAGCCCATCTATATTTGATATTTTCACAAATATTTTAGCAGAGATTAGATAGTGTTGCCCTGTATTGAACCCATTATCTCCATAGAAAAGAAGAGAAAAACAAAAAACAAAGTCTCCAGTGCCATTCCCCTTCTACCAGCAGCCATGTTACACCCGATATACATAATGAAGACGCACCTAGTTCCCTTTTAAACATTGTGATAACATTCAGATTCTTCGTACAGGTAGTTTCCTTATTGCCTGAGTTAGGCTACCTTCCTGTTTTTAGCCTCAAAGCCAAATATATTTAAGAGACATGAAATTAGGTGCAATGTAGGATAACAGCTTTTTCATACTGAGGTAGCTTGGGGAAGAAACAGTAAAGAGCCTTGACACATGCACACATTAATCTTTATCTATAGTTTTATGTTGGTGCTGTTATCTAGTTCTTCATTATACCTACTCAGGGTTTATTTTATCTCTTCAGATATTACTTACATATCTCTGTTATTATCTGCATGTTGTAGCCTTCTATTTATAGTCTGTATTAAAGTAAACAGTTTGCTATATTTGAAATACTGCTTGACCGTTTAAATGAAGGTCAGCGCATAGTAGCGCTCTTTGCAGATTAGAGTTCCCAGCAACTGGAAGTGGGTTTTTACTAATATAGAGATTTCCGACTCTCTCTTCAATTTTTCACTTCTTTTTTTTTTTTTGATTTGCATTCCATTTAGATGCCTCGCAGATCTTCCGGTCAGCTAAGCCAGCTGCTTAGCTTCTCATAGGGGGACTCTGAATGTAAACAGACTTCCAGAAGTGCCTCCTCTTCAAGTCGACCACCTGGAGATGACAAATGACTTGTAGTTCCTCCTGTGGGAAAACTAATATGTCGGACGTGTAATACGTTTCCTGTTGAGATCCTCGTGGCCTGCAGAGAGAAAATCAGGGCCGTGCCACTCAAAAAATAAGGCCTAGGGCAAGACAAGAGTAAATTGATGAGGAAAGAAGACCCCGGCTGTTCGCATAGCTTGCAGCCGATCTCGAGAGCTCTATGAGCCGATCCGGTGAGTGTATCTAGTTATCCATGGCGGGAATTTTTCTGAAAACTGTCAGAAAAGTGTTTTTTGCTTCTCTGTGGTTAGCGACCGAGTGTTTAACTTCATCCACATAAAATATCAGTGTATTTTGATACTTCATTTGAAACTTTAGCTTTCTGTCAATTAAAAATTTACATTAAGGAGAGAGGAGTTGTCTAGCTTGTCTAATTTGTACGGGCAGATCTTGAGCAAGTGATATTTTCTTATTGTTCCATATTATGAACCCACCATTTGTCTTTGCAGATAATAAGACTGTGCTAACATCCTGAAAGTTTATGAGTTTGGCATGTAGAGGTCTTGGGTTGTTTGATGCTTGAGATTCTCTCAGGGCTCTGTGTGCCCTCTCTGTTATTATTTGGTGGGCTGTTTTTTGGTCTTTGAGTAGTGTGGCAAATATTTGTATAATAGAAGGGATCAGTTCATTGTGCTGTATATTTTCTGGCATGCCTCTGATGATTATGTTATTCCTTCTGGATCTTGCCTCAAGATCAATAATTTTTGCTTGCATGTTTTGAATGTCTACTTCATGTGCATCAGATTTTTGGAAATTAAAGCTATTTTTTCTTCATTCTGTGTGGTTTTGGCTTCTGATTTGTCCATTCTTTCTATTATTTGGTTAAAAGAATTTCCAAATGATTGTAATTGGGTGGGCAGTTCTTTTATTGCCTCTTGAATAGGTAGTAAAGCTGCTTTGATGTCATCCAGATGTGCAGGTTGACCTGCTTTATTTTTGTTCCCTTATTTTGCAGAATCTTGTTTTTTTTTTGTTATTTTCTGTCTTTCAGAATTTAAATCTTTCTCAGGTGATAATAATTCTGAGAGTTTAGTTTTTGCTGTTGTAATGTCCATGTTTTTGCCTTCTTTTGACATTTTGTGTAAGTGAAGCGTCTTGGTTTGCGGATAAAGTTCAGTATGGAAAGTTTCCTGAGCACACGGCTTTCTTTCCTTATCTCACTCCTTTGCTTCAGATAATCTGTTAGAATCCTAGTAGTTTGGCTGTTTATTCAGGTTTATTTTTTCTTCTGGAATTTTTGAGTGTCGATTAGAGTTATTAGCTCAGATTATTATGTTAAAATAGATCCTGGTTTTTCCTCTGGGTTGATTTTATTCCATAGAGATTGAAGAGCTGTACGTTAGCAGTGCCTACAAAACAGCGGCCATCTTTTTTTTTATTTTATTTTTTATTTTTATTTTATTTAACATTTGTTAACCGGGAAAGTCCGATTTGGAACAAAGCCAATTTTCAGCGGAGGCCCAGGGAGAAAGGCTCCAGATGTATGTCTTTATAATGTGGGAAGAAACCAGAGGAAACCTCACACGAACGCAGGGAGGACATGCAGACTCCACACAGAAGGCACCCCAGCCAAGAATCGAACCGGAGAACCTCTTGCTGTGAGGCAACAACGCTACTGCTGCACCACTGTGCCGTCAAAGTGCGCTTTTCGTGAAGAAAGTTTTAATAAAGAGTACCTGTACAGATTTTAAACTCTGCAGAGATTTAAAAGTGTGTACTGTTATACCAGAAACTTTCCTGACAGAATGCCTGTCTCTCTTTATGGTCTAGTGGCAATTTCTAATGCAGCAGCACACAAATGGCTTGGAATGCGAAAAGTTAAGGTTCCAAATAACTTTCACATGAGGCAGTTCAGCAGAGATTTCCTGTCAGTCATTAAAAGCTTAACAAGAGGCTGGTAAGAGGTTAAGAGGTATGGTTACTACAGTTTATACTTTGCCTGCACAGAGCATTTTTTTTCTAACTTTTAAAATCTAGTAAACAATTTAGACCACACACAGATCATTACAGTACGCAGGTTTGAGTCCGGTATTGCATTAGATTTCAGGACTGGCTGATCGCTTCCCCCCAACACTTTGCATCTGATGCACTTGCCCTCTTGGCCTGCCCTAACTATGCTAACGCTTCTCATCCTTCACACACTGTGTATATAATGTCATGTACCTATTGCGCTTTCAAGGGACCGAGACTAAAATGGCTCCAATGGGACCAGTGCTCCACCCTGGTTAACAAATTCAAAATAAAAGTAAGTACAATAATATAAATAGGTTATAGAATAAATAAATAGATTAAGCAACTTGTCAACTTTAAGAAGAGACGATACAGCTAAAAATGACAGGTCTGAAATGCATGGGTTATTTTCTAACTCCAGATGGACTAAACCTGATGCTGTAAAGTTAGAACAAAGGAATAAATGCAAAAGCCAAAAAAGAGCAAGCAGTATATAAGCTTCTTGAGGTGGATTTGCAAATTGGAAAGATTGTACCTCATATGTCTATGATAGTTATACCTCTAAGCAAGTTTATAGAGCAAGATGTAGCCTACGAATGGAGTTATAAATAGAAAAGAAGGTACTTACGTATTATCACAACCACATTTCCAGCCGGAAAAATGACTATTTTCCAAGCCGTACTTATGCTGAAAAACAAAGGGGTTGTCCTGCAAAATGTAGCATTTCCATATAGAAGTCCAGCTTTGCCCCTTTAAAACACTGGATTATAGTTTTGGGCATCTGAAACACTGACAACATTATAGGTTTGTCTGGGGTTTACACAACTCAACTTTTAATGTCATGAATGCACTTCACTGTTTGAAAACGGTTTTAACGCATGGATGTATACTTGCACAATGTGTTGTTAACTGTTTTGTTAACAGTCAAAAGTACGATGCAGACTTACGTACATAAAAATGTGGATTTTTAACACATCTTTCTACTTTTGTACTTTTCTTGGATATACCTTCTGGACTACATTTTCCGGCAGGAGGACGACTCGGAAAAAAGCCATTTTTCCTGTTGCAATGTGGTTGTGATAATACCAAAAAGAATTTTAAAATGCTCAAGAAGATAGTTACAGATGTATCAGTTTAAAATACTATGATGTAAGTAGGCCATTTGTGTTACAAGTTAAGGCAGTCAAATAGCTATAGGAGCTCTAGTGCTACAATAAAATAATTCTGATGTCTACATGTCAAGAGCACGCACAGATGTAAAACATAGGTATAGGTTTGGGAAATGTAATGAAATGTGAAGGGTAAAGGTGCCTGGATACAGACAGACCACAAACCTTTGCAAAGCATACTCAGAAAAGTCTTTGTACAAGGAACATTTTTTGTTGCAAAAATTGTGGTGCAATGTATAAGATCTAACAGTTAAATTCCGACCAGGTAAGGAACTATGCACAACACCTGCAATTATTAGAGCATATTTACTAGAAATGCATGTAGAATCGTTAGATGATGCAAAGCGCCATTGGATAATTTCACATTTTACAATGATGGAAGAAAAAGTAAAAAAATCTCCAGATACATTCTAGCACTAACTTACTTGCTTATTTATTTATTGTTCATTGGTTTTACTTGTTTGATTAGTAACAGATGAGCTGGTCATGTGACACTTAACTATCATAGCCTGAGTCAATAGGGGAAAGACATTGCATTTAGAACATCTGATAGTATCTTAAGTATATGAAATATGCCGTAGCAATATTGTGTTTGTAAAATACAGTGATGCAAGCAGTTAGTATGAAAACAAAATAACATAAACAAGTTAGCATTCGCAATACATACAGACAAGGACTCAAACAGTAAATTAATTTCAGTGCTGAAAATTAGACATATGGAATTAGTTGAAACGCTGAATGTCTGTACAATATTTACAATAATTCAAAATGTATATGAAAGAAAGTAGGTTCCCAAAAAGCATCATAATGAAGGGATGCCAGAACAAAAACTATCAATAAGGGATGGAAATCATTCTTACTTGTTCTTCAAACAAGAAATAAGTTGTGCCCAGGGTTAAGGGTTCAAATTCAAAATAATAGTTTCTTTTCTGTATAACATAGTTACAGTCCTGAGAAAGAGGTAACCAGCATGGTTGTTTATAAAACAGAGTGGAGGCCAGTTTATTCAGTTTCAAATAAGCCATTTGTGTCATAGCGTATAGATTGCTTCTCCAAGGCCCCTGGAATAATCACACTGACATAAACAAGTACAATTGTGCTACACACTGTAAAGTCTGGATTTGTGAGCCAGCGGATACCTGATGTTTTATAAATAATAGTGGTCAGTAATAGGAAAGCCGGAAATTTAGAAAATATGGACATCAGACAGAATACAGGCATATAAAACCCAGCCAAAACTATCCACAATCTAACTGACAAGTGGACAGAACAACCAAGAACAATTTAAAAACAATTCTCACAAGAAAAGTACCAAAAAGCTATAGGGATTGCCATCTTATATGTTTTTAATATAGATGTACTATACCAAGCTATTCAGTACCTCACTACTCAATTGTTAATAAGCAGAATGCTGAAAACCAGAGTGCCTACTTCAGCTGTGTTACTGAAGGCTGAGAATCAGTACAAAGTAAAGGGAGCAGTGAGCAGAAGCCGTCAGATACATAAACAGAAATGCTAGATAGTATATTAGTTCTGTAAGTTGGATACAGAGTAAGAAAAAATACAGGACCCCTAATTTCACAGTCTGACGATGAACTAAAATTCAAAGCTGTCTGTTAGGAGGAATGAAAATTGTATAGGTGGAATCAGAGACATTGTATAAGGCAGATATGTTGGGTTGTCAGAGAGAGTAATAACTTGAAGTGTTATAACTGCTCTTTCTGCAAGAAAATGGAGTGGGCGCTGTGAAAGACAAGATTAGAAGAGAGAGACACACCTGAATTCATGTCTCTATGAAAAAACTGCAGTGTGGCAGGCATCAGATGTCCCCACTGATTGCAGTAGTAATATTAAATACTATAGATTTGGAAAACTGTTGAAAAAAAGACAGACATATACCTGGACTCATGCACGTTGGTATGTCTTTGTTGTTTGTCCACCACCCTGGTGAGCACATGGCACATTTCCAACTGCATCTGCATGCAGCTGGCATTATGTCAGAGGTTAAAAAAACATGTATTTCTCGGGAATTTTTTGTACTTGGAAATATGTCATGTTGAAAACTCCCATACTGAGGTATGTTAATATTATTGATTCAAATTCAGCACATAATTGTATTTAAATCTCTGAGGGTAGAGAGGCAGTCTTACGTGCACTTTGAAAGTAAATGTACAAGTGTAACTCAAACTTCTTACCAAGAACTCTCAAAGGGGGGCCGCCGTATGACATTTTATACTCCGGTATTGTAAACAGAGATTAATGATTATTTTACAGGGAAGTATGGCATGTTCCATTCAGGGCAGTGTGTACAACATTTTCAAGGTGGGGACTGCATATCATTCATTTTACTGAATACGGAACATGTTGTGTGTGGTGATCTGACCGAATCTGCAAATAAACAAACTGTGTTTCATTGAATGTGGATGTGGAACTAGTGTGGTGAGTGGGGTTATGTGTACGACTGCATGGTGGTTAGTATGCAAGCTTAGGCCAGGCTTTGCACCCTACCTGTGAGTAGATATTAGGTGTTTTTCCACATTATACAGTTTTCAGTCTGTCAGTATTGGTTGGAAAGTCATAGCTATAAAGATGGCTGCATTTTCAGTCTTTAATGGCATTCATTGTAGTTACTATTTGGGGAAATAATGTACTTTTGATTAACTCTCAGTGAATAACACTTCAATGAACTATACATTCAATAAATGAGATAAAACCCAAAGAAATTGGAAGCACTTTCTCTTTATTCAGTGTCTTGCAGACTTCTGAGGGGGGATTTCTGTCTTACTTACCACTCCATTAGAGACCTGATTGTCCTGGACTCCTGTTTCTCTGCAGGTCCAGTATCTCCAGCAGTACTAGAACCAGGGACCTAAATCTTCACCAACACATATATAAAGCATGGTGGAGGGACAGGTTTATAATGCAGATCCTTCCAAACCACTGGAATAAACTTGTCCTGCGTGTTAAGCAGTGTGATTCACTGTCTTCCTTTAGGCATAAACTATATTACTGGATGGCTACCCACAAATTTTCTCCAGGATTGACTGTTACAGTAGTATATGGTTCTCCCAGTGAAAGGAGCGGCAGCCTGAAGTAGGGCATTAGCAAAGGGAGACTGGTCATGTGACATAGTGGTCATGACATTAGGGAACTTCCCCTACTCTTTTCAATAGGTGCTGTTAGATCTTTTACATCCACCTGAACTAAGATGAATTCAGGCAGTTAGGGCTTCAGCTTAACATCTCATGTCAGGAGTGACCCACCCCTTTATACTACAATACAGTGCCAATATTGGAAATTAATCCATACACCTGGGGTGGGATAAGAACCCACAGCTTTCTGATATTCCATTACCAAAGGAGAGTATGCTACCTGTTGTGCCACTGACAGTATAGATAGATAGAGATAGAGATAGAGATATAGATATGAAAGTGTCTTTATATCTGAAATTATCAACTTTGTTCATTCTGTAGCTGAAAGACATATTTTTTTCTGATAAATTTCCTATAAACTTTCAAATATTACATATGTGTAGTTGAATATTTGGAGGTACCACCAATAACTCTACTTAACTAATTGGTTGCTGTTTTTTTCATTCAGTTAATAAACACATGCATTTGACATATTCTCTTTCTGATAAGCGATATACACACATACATATATATATATATATATATATATATATATATATATATATGTATGCATATGCATATATATCACTATTTTGTATTCAGCAAAGGGGCTCTACACAGTGTGTAGAGCTGTGCAAACATGGTGAACATTGTGGCATGCTAATTACAGCATAAACAGCTGAATTGTATGCTAATCAACCATTCCAAGATGGCGGATCTATTCAACAAGCTATAAAGCAACCGTGTAGGTTTTCCCTGTGAATTCCAAAACCTATTGAAATACAGCCATGGAAAGTACTCTGCATGGAAACAATGTTAGGGGCTGTTATACTTATATATGTGCAACAGGCAAAAGTCTATGTTGCTGCTGCTGCAAATAAACCATTGGCGAGAATGAGAAAGGTGTTTAGACCCTATTAACTTACCATGGTCTATATGATGTGGAAATTGTAGAGTGCTACAGGGTAGATAGAGATACACTACAGGAGCTCTGCAATCTCTGTCGTCCACAACTGAGAGGAAGGGCAAATTGAGGGGAACCAATACCTGTGGAGACTAAGTTATGTGTAGCACTTAGAGTTTTAGCTACAAAAACCTTTCAGAGGTGAACAGCACCTATATTGTGCATATAGGTTCATAGGTTTATAGGTTAATACTAGGCTATCTGCCCAAGGGCATTTATAAACCTAGCCAGAATGTGTTGGCTTTCGCCACCCCCTTAGATTAGTTCCCTGTGCCTCTGTCCAGCAGAGCCATTAGTTCCCTGCACCACTGTCCAGCAAAGCCACAGCACTGATCCCCAGGGTCAATTTTCTGTTTCCCATCCACCCGTCAAGGTTTCTCTTGAAGAGTGTTAGTGAGGGGCTCTGCCTGATGTATATTGGAATCCTGTTCCAAAGCATGGGGAGTCTCTGGGACAGGAATCTATCCCTTCAACATGTTCTATTTATCGTTGTGGTGAGGTTTATATCTCTAGAGCGTGTGGCTCTCTGGGATTTGTTTTTTTTTTTATGTGGAGCATGTCCATCAATTCTGGGTTGGACATGGCCTTGTATGTCAGGCAGAGATCACTTATGAGTAAGCGATATGCAACCGAGTACAGCTGGAGTTTCTTGAGTCGGGCTGCATAGGGCATCTGTTTGAGGCCAGTAATCCTCTTGGTGAGGTACTTTTGTGGTCTTTCCAGCTGTTGCAGGTGTCTTGTAAGGTACATCCCAAATGGGGCATTGTATTCTATGATGGGTCTAATGAGTGATGAGCAGAGAGGCACAATAACCTCTTTTGTTCTAGATGTGAACCCTTTTGTGATTAGGTGGACCACATAGAAGGATTTTCTAACCACCTTGGCAATATGATTATCAAAGGAGAGATTACTATCTACTTGGGTCCCCAGACCCCTTATTACATTTTCTGTATTTAGGGGACTACCACCTCTGTGGTAGTTCACAGGTACTTTATTTTTTCCAAATGGGATGACTATGCACTTTTTGGCATTTAGCTTGAGGCCATGATTTTGACACCAGGTATCCGTCTCAGTGAGACCCTTCTGGAGGGTGTCTGTATCAGCCAGAGAATCAATTATGGCCCCTAGTTTGCAGTCGTCTGCAAACTTGGTCAGCCATAGTCCTCCTATGCTTGCCTGTACCTCTGAGAAGTATATACCAAACAGGAGGGGTCCTAGGACTGAGCCCTGGGGGATGCCACTTGTAACCGGTTTAGAGTCAGACATAGAGCCTGCAACTCTCACCATGTGGGTTCTATCCATGAGCCAGTTGGCAACCCATCTCATGACGTAGGGGTTTATGTTCAAGCTGGTGAGCTTGTCTATAATACTAGAATGGGGAATGGTGTCAAAAGCTTTTGTGAGGTCTAGGTAGGCTGTGTGGATCTCCTTTCCCCTCATCTAATGCCTTGGTAACTTTCTCAAAAAAGTCCACCAGGCTTAGGAGGCAAAGCCAAACTGGGTAGGGTCCAAGGTTTGGAGGTTCCCAATGTCTCTGTTAATGAGTTCCATGATGATGCGCTCCATAGCCTTGCAGACCAGGCACAGGGTGATAGTTCCTTGGGTCTGTTGTGGCTTCACCTTTGTGGAGCAGGAGAACTGCTGCTGTGCACCACTCTGTGGGTAGGTAGCCTGTAGACAGGCTGAGTTTGAACAGAGTGTTTAGGTGAGGGGTTAGTTCATTTTGGAGCTCTTGTAAGACACAGCCTGGGACACCGTCCAGTTCCATTGAAGCTGTGTTTTTGGCTTTGGATAGGGCTGTTTTAAGCTGTGTATTGGTGATTGATGGGGCCCTACATTCTTCTGGTATGGTTATGGGCCTTTTAGGGGGTGAGAGGGGGGGTGAAGTTTGCACTAAACCTGTCTGCCAGAATGTTGGCAATATCATTCGGTTCAGTGTATTTTGTGCCATTCTGCACTAACTCAGAGCAGATCTGAGAGTTTCCACTTAGGTTCTTGACATAGCTAAAGAACGCTTTGTGGTTATCTTTGGAGTCATTGTCAATTTTTCTTTTGAAACTAGCCCTGGATGATTTAATGAAGGATCGTAGTTTCTTGCTGATACTGATCAGGGATGTCTTTCCTTCTTGGGATTTTACTCTTCTCTGTACTAGTTTTCTCCTTCTGTTGTATAGCTTGTTTATGGCAGGGGTCCACCAGACTGGTTTCCTTTTCTTGGAGGAGTGAGTCTTGGTTTTGCTTGGGATAGCACAATCCATGCATTCCTGCAGGTGTTCATAGTCCTCTGTAAAGGTTTCAACAGCTTGGACAGCATTGTCCTTTAGCATGGGGGCTGTGAACCTTTCCACCTCGGTCTTAAGTAACGTGAAGTTTGCTTTTTAAAAGTTTTTCACGGTGGTTTCCTTGATTGGAGGTGGGGGCAGAATGTGGATATCCAGAGTGATTAGTCTATGGTCTGATCTAACCAGCAAGGGGTTGACCTCCGGTGTAGAACACCGGTCACCCATGTTGGTGACGACCATGTCCACTGTGTTGTTCCCTCTGGTGGGGGTGTTGACCTGTTGATCCAGGGCATTCGAGTTTATAAATTCTGGGAAGCGTTGGGCAAGGGAGTTAGTACTTGAGTAGTTCTCCCAGTTTATGTTTGGGTAATTGAAATCACCCAGTATTAGGGTGTTTATTAGGACCTTCATATTACCCAGTGTCTCCAGAAATGCAGAATGGGGGTCCTGGGTCATGGTGGGTGATCTGTAGCAAGCTACAATTTGGATTGCAGTTTTGGCCATTGTTAGTTGCACATGGATGATCTCTGATGCATTGTGCTGCGCCACTAACCTGGAGGTGTGGGTATCCTTGATGAATATGGATACACCCCCGCCTTTCGTGTTTCGATCCTGGTTCTGTGGCCAAAAGGTATGGTATGAGTTATAGCCTAGTAGTGCTGGGGTGCTCTCAGGAGCCTTAAACCAGGTTTCTGTTACTGCACAGATGTCGATGTTCTCCATACTGAGGAGTGCCTCGAGTGCATGCATTTTGAGGTTTAGACTTCTGGCGTTGAGAGGCATTACCCTCAGTGTTTGGTTACTTGTGCTATTTATGGTGGTGGGTTTGTCTTTTGAGCCTTGCCTAAAAAAGGCACTATGGGGGTGGCAAGAGCTTTGGCCAGTATTCAAAAGCCTAAGGGTGACCGGTGCAAGCCATCTCTTGCGAAGCAATGTGGCTTGTCAAACATGTCATCCCAGGAGGACAGATACTGGATCCCCTTTGAATGACACCAGAAACTTAGCCAATTGTTGAAATTGATCATTTTTTCTTTATACTGTGGCATCATTCTTGGTGAGGGTAGGATGCTACTCAGGGTCAGGGTCATACCAGCCTGGGCTACATGATCAGAGAGCTCGTCCATGTCTCTTTTCATGTAATCCAGGGAGGTATGTCTGAGGTCATTCACACCAACATGGACAATGACAGAGTCATATTTGTACTTGTTCTGGAGTGACCCAAGTGCTTGTGTTATGTGGGGATCCTGGCGCCTGACAGACAGCTAACTGTAACCTTCTCCTTGTCTAGCCTAGTTAGTGGGACATCAGTGTGCCTGACTGTAGAGTCACCTATTACTAGTGTGTCGGGTATTTTATTTTGCCTTAAGGGCCGTGATTGTGTAGTACACTGATTATGTGAAGTATGTGTTTCATCGTTGGTGATGGGGTGTAGAGGTTGCTTGGATGTCTGCTTTGGAGATCTCTGTTGCTTTTGCAGATTTTTATTTAGAGCCTCTGAGTATGTTTTCATGTATTCATGTGTGTTATTTGCCGGTGTTGGTTTATTAGGTCTATGTGAGACTGGTGGTGTGTTGCAAGTATTACCCTTCTCCTCTTGACTGTCAGTTCCAGTCGTGGATTGAGACAGCTTTACCTCCAGTTTGGCTGTATAATTGCATCTCTCGCATGTGTTAGTGTTTGGTGGTAGGAGGACAGAGTTGTCTGTGTACATGAGGCAGTTGTAACATTGCCTCAAAATGCCCAGATTTGCCAGTTGGACTGGAGAGTACACCGGAAACTGCCCTTTGGACATGCCTGAATAGGTAGAGTAAGCTGTTTTTCTGATTGGCTGGTGGGGACGAATAGAGAGCCTTGTCCTTCTGGACAGTATGGGGGGGGGCTGTGCTAGGGTTAATTAGTGCTTGCTACGAGTTTTAAGCAAGTGCTTGACTGTGAACTGCATGGGTTGAGTGCTAAAGTTGAAGGATTGTCTAGTTCCAAGGGAAAAATTGAAGAGTACACTTCGTGGAGCCGAGAATTGTTTAACTCACGGGCATCAGCATCCGGGATGCTATATCAGTTCCTTAATGGCATGCTACAACATGCCTCTGATTACATACAATTTTTCCTTTACACTCATGGAAATACCAATATAACTACACAATTGCAAAAGCAAAACTCTTGAAACCCAACTTCTGATGTGGAAACACACAAATAGTACTCGGCTTCCCCCAAAACAAAAGGAAAATTACAGTTTGTAGAATCCAAGGAATAAAACATAACTTACTTGTTATGAATACTTTCCACACAATGTTCACAAAATATGTACACATTTACAACACAAAAGTAAAAATTATATAAGCTTTCTAGGCACCTCTCACTGTTCCCAGCACTGCCCTGGTGGTGTCTACGGCTCATCTTAGAAGCATTACAGCCCTGCGTCATTGATGGTATAGTATTTTACAGAACCACAGAATAAGATGGAAAAGACTGTAAGGTAACAAGTTTTAACAATAATACTTGTAATGACAGTTAATAAGGCCATTTGAGAAAGTCAATGCATGACAAAAATGCCTGTGCCAAGAATGAAGTATAAAAAGTGCACACAGATAACAGTTTTATCCCCTAATGCATATATATGCAAAAAACAGTTTTCTTAGTATCATATGAATAAATGCAGCATGTACCTGAAAAATACAAGCATACATTAGCAACATCAGAAAGCTTCTGTGCAAATAAATCTAAAGGAAAGTCATTCCTCTGTGTTCTACAAATACACAAGTCCTCTCACCTTCAAGTTTCCTAGCTACACAGTTAACTAGTTATTGTGTAGACTCATGCGTCTGAGCACAGTGAATATGAAAATGAGGTGTGAACCCATTAGAATTGCTGAATCCCAAACTTTTGGATTCATGTAGCAGATGTAAATACAGTGTAAGCACTACCTCAATCTTCTTCTTCTTCTTTTGACTTTTCCTGGTTAGGGGTCGCCACTACGGATCACCTGTTTCTATTTCTTCCTGTCCTCTGCATCTTGCTCTGTCACACCAGCCACCTGCATGTCCTCTCTCACCACATCCATAAACCTTATCTTAGGCCTCCCTCTTTTCCTGTTACCTGGCAGCTTCATCCTTAGCATCTTTTTCCCAGTATACTCTGCATCCCTCCTCAGCACATGTCCAACCCAACGTAATCTTGCCTCTCTGGCTTTGTCTCCCAACTGTCCAACCTCAGCTGACCCTCTAATATACTTATTCCTAATCCTGTCTACCCTCATCACACCCAGTGCAAATCTTAACATCTTTAACTCTGCCACATCCAGCTCTGACTCCTGGCTTTTTGTCAATGCCACTGTCTCCAACCCATATAACATAGCTGGTCTCACTACCCATTTGTAGACCTTCCTTTCACTCTTACTGGTACTCGTCTGTTACAAATCACTCCTGACACTCTTCTCCACTCACTCCACCCTGCCTGTACTCTCTTCTTCACCTCTCTTCCACACTCGCCATTACTCTGAACTGTTGATCCCAAGTATTTAAACTCATCCACCTTCACCAACTCTACTCCCTGCATCCTCACCATTCCTCTATCTTCCCTTTCACTCACACACATATATTCTGTGTTAGTCCAGCTGACCTTCATTCCTGTCCTCTCTAGAGCATATCTACACCTCTCCAGGGTCTCCTCAACCTGTTCCCTACTATCACTACACATCACAATGTCATCTGAAAACATCATAGTACACGGGGATTCCTGTCTGATCTCATCTGTCAACCTGTCCATCACCAGTGCAAATAAGAAAGGGTTCAAAGCTGATCCTTGCTGTAATCCCACCTCCACCTTAAACTCATCTGTCACTCCCACTGCAGATCTCACCACTGTCACACTACCCTCATACATATCCTGTACCACTCTTACATACTTCACTGCCACTCCCGACTTCATCATACAATACCACAACTCCTCTCTAGGCACCCTGTTATATGCTTTCTCTAAGTCAACAAAGACACAATGCAACTCCTTCTGACCTTCTCTGTACTTCTCCATCAACACTCTTAGAGCAAACATTGCATCTGTAGTGCTCTTTCCTGGCATGAAACCATACTGATGATCACTAATCATCACCTCCATTCTTAACCTAGCTTCCACTACTCTTTCCCATAATTTCATGCTGTGACTGATCAGTTTTATCCCTCTGTAGTTACTACAGCTCTGCACATCACCCTTATTCTTAAAAATCGGTACCAAAACACTTTTTCCTCCACTCATCGGGCATCCTCTCACTTTCCAAGATTTCATTAAACAATCTGATTAAAAATTCCACTGCCATTTCTCCTAAACACCTCCAAGCTTCCACAGGTATATCATCTGGACCAACAGCCTTTCCATTCTTCATCCTCTTCATAGCTATCCTTACTTCCTCCTTGCTAATAAATTGCACTTCCTGTTTCACTATCCCCACATCATCCAGCCTTCTCTCTCTCTCATTCTCTTCATTCATCAGTCCCTCACAGTACTCTTTCCATCTGTTCAACACATTCTCCTCTCTAGTGAGTACTTTCCCTCATTATCCATTATCACCCTTACCTGCTGCACATCTTTACTAGCTCGGTCACTCTGTCTAGCCAATCGGTACAGGTCCTTTTCTCCCTCCTTAGTGTCCAATCTTTCATACAAATCTCTATACGCCTTATCCTTAGCCTTTGCCACCTCTCTCTTTACCATGCACCTCATCTCCTTATACTCCTGTCTACTTTCTTCATCTCTCTGACAATCCCACTTATTCTTCACCAACCTCTTTCTCTGTATACTCTTCTGTACTTCCTCATTCCACCACCAGGTCTCCTTGTCCTCCTTCTTCTGTCCAGATGTTACACCAAGCACCCTTCTAGCAGTCTCCCTTACTAGCTCTGCTGTAGTTACCCAGCTATTCGGTAACACTTCACTGCTACCCAGTGCCTGTCTTAACTCTTCCCTGAACTCCACCTCACAATCACTCTTTTTCAATTTCCATCATTTGATCCTTGGTGCTGCCCTCACACTCCTCCTCTTCTTCATCACCAATGTCATTCTATAGACCATCATTCTATGCTGCCTAACTACATTTTTTGTTTGTTGCTAATGGATTGCAACTGTGAATGGTTAGTGGGAGGGAGAAGGAATACACAACAACACCCAGGATACTCTTACAAAGTGTAGATGTAATTATTTCAAGCTTTTAAATGGAAGTGAGCAGCACACATTTCTCATTTCATGATCACTAATATCCAAACTCCCCTGCCTTTGCTGAAAACTGTATATTATTGTCATGTAATATTCTCATACATTTTAAGGACAATAATACAAAATGCCTTACAGACTGCATGTCTGAGATCACTGCTCAGATAAGAGAAAAATGAACACAATACAAAGAGAAGACAGCTGCATTGCTGCAAACAATAGTAATAAATGTTTCAAGTACACAAGTGAACCCAAAAATGGCAGACTGCTCCAGCTCTTCAAATCTCTTTATTCACAAAGGTATGAGCACTACTCATAAATTATTGTATGATCAGTAATTGCACTAAATATGTATTTAACACGTGTAAACAGCTGAGAGTGTAGAAGTGTTATATGTCTTGTTATACTGTGGATGAAATGGGACTTGCTTGTATGTGCAATGATTTGTATTCCTGCTGCAAATCTGTTTTTTGTGGCAAAGAGGGATAAAACACTCTTACTGTGTTTTCTAGGTTCATTGGTGTGATAGTTCAAATACAGATTTGTGGAAAAATTTGCAATGTGTTCTAAAATTTATTTTGTAATGTTGTTTATTTTTTTTATAATATTAATATTTTCACACTGCATGACTTACCACAAACACTATGAAATGGATAAATCAAATACATTTAATGCAACGTACTTCTATGATAAAGGCAGCATAAATTACACCTGTGAATCAAGTGTGTCTGTGTGTGTGTGTGTGTGTGTGTGTGTGTGTGTGTGTGTGTGTGTGTGTGTGTGTGTGTGTACAGTTAACTAGTTATTGTGTAGACTCATGCGTCTGAGCACAGTGAATATGAAAATGAGGTGTGAACCCATTAGAATTGCTGAATCCCAAACTTTTGGATTCATGTAGCAGATGTAAATACAGTGTAAGCACTACCTCAATCTTCTTCTTCTTCTTTTGGCTTTTCCTGGTTAGGGGTCGCCACTACGGATCACCTGTTTCTATTTCTTCCTGTCCTCTGCATCTTGCTCTGTCACACCAGCCACCTGCATGTCCTCACTCACCACATCCATAAACCTTATCTTAGGCCTCCCTCTTTTCCCGTTACCTGGCAGCTTCATCCTTAGCATCTTTTTCCCAGTATACTCTGCATCCCTCCTCAGCACATGTCCAACCCAACGTAATCTTGCCTCTCTGGCTTTGTCTCCCAACTGTCCAACCTCAGCTGACCCTCTAATATACTTATTCCTAATCCTGTCTACCCTCATCACACCCAGTGCAAATCTTAACATCTTTAACTCTGCCACATCCAGCTCTGACTCCTGGCTTTTTGTCAATGCCACTGTCTCCAACCCATATAACATAGCTGGTCTCACTACCCATTTGTAGACCTTCCCTTTCACTCTTACTGGTACTCGTCTGTTACAAATCACTCCTGACACTCTTCTCCACTCACTCCACCCTGCCTGTACTCTCTTCTTCACCTCTCTTCCACACTCGCCATTACTCTGAACTGTTGATCCCAAGTATTTAAACTCATCCACCTTCACCAACTCTACTCCCTGCATCCTCACCATTCCTCTATCTTCCCTTTCACTCACACACATATATTCTGTGTTAGTCCAGCTGACCTTCATTCCTGTCCTCTCTAGAGCATATCTACACCTCTCCAGGGTCTCCTCAACCTGTTCCCTACTATCACTACACATCACAATGTCATCTGAAAACATCATAGTACACGGGGATTCCTGTCTGATCTCGTCTGTCAACCTGTCCATCACCAGTGCAAATAAGAAAGGGTTCAAAGCTGATCCTTGCTGTAATCCCACCTCCACCTTAAACTCATCTGTCACTCCCACTGCAGATCTCACCACTGTCACACTACCCTCATACATATCCTGTACCACTCTTACATACTTCACTGCCACTCCCGACTTCATCATACAATACCACAACTCCTCTCTAGGCACCCTGTTATATGCTTTCTCTAAGTCAACAAAGACACAATGCAACTCCTTCTGACCTTCTCTGTACTTCTCCATCAACACTCTTAGAGCAAACATTGCATCTGTAGTGCTCTTTCCTGGCATGAAACCACACTGATGATCACTAATCATCACCTCCATTCTTAACCTAGCTTCCACTACTCTTTCCCATAATTTCATGCTGTGACTGATCAGTTTTATCCCTCTGTAGTTACTACAGCTCTGCACATCACCCTTATTCTTAAAAATCGGTACCAAAACACTTTTTCCTCCACTCATCGGGCATCCTCTCACTTTCCAAGATTTCATTAAACAATCTGGTTAAAAATTCCACTGCCATTTCTCCTAAACACCTCCAAGCTTCCACAGGTATATCATCTGGACCAACAGCCTTTCCATTCTTCATCCTCTTCATAGCTATCCTTACTTCCTCCTTGCTAATAAATTGCACTTCCTGTTTCACTATCCCCACATCATCCAGCCTTCTCTCTCTCTCATTCTCTTCATTCATCAGTCCCTCACAGTACTCTTTCCATCTGTTCAACACATTCTCCTCTCTAGTGAGTACTTTCCCTCATTATCCATTATCACCCTTACCTGCTGCACATCTTTACTAGCTCGGTCACTCTGTCTAGCCAATCGGTACAGGTCCTTTTCTCCCTCCTTAGTGTCCAATCTTTCATACAAATCTCTATACGCCTTATCCTTAGCCTTTGCCACCTCTCTCTTTACCATGCACCTCATCTCCTTATACTCCTGTCTACTTTCTTCATCTCTCTGACAATCCCACTTATTCTTCACCAACCTGTTTCTCTGTATACTCTTCTGTACTTCCTCATTCCACCACCAGGTCTCCTTGTCCTCCTTCTTCTGTCCAGATGTTACACCAAGCACCCTTCTAGCAGTCTCCCTTACTAGCTCTGCTGTAGTTACCCAGCTATTCGGTAACACTTCACTGCTACCCAGTGCCTGTCTTAACTCTTCCCTGAACTCCACCTCACAATCACTCTTTTCAATTTCCATCATTTGATCCTTGGTGCTGCCCTCACACTCCTCCTCTTCTTCATCACCAATGTCATTCTATAGACCATCATTCTATGCTGCCTAACTACATTTTTGTTTGTTGCTAATGGATTGCAACTGTGAATGGTTAGTGGGAGGGAGAAGGAATACACAACAACACCCAGGATACTCTTACAAAGTGTAGATGTAATTATTTCAAGCTTTTAAATGGAAGTGAGCAGCACACATTTCTCATTTCATGATCACTAATATCCAAACTCCCCTGCCTTTGCTGAAAACTGTATATTATTGTCATGTAATATTCTCATACATTTTAAGGACAATAATACAAAATGCCTTACAGACTGCATGTCTGAGATCACTGCTCAGATAAGAGAAAAATGAACACAATACAAAGAGAAGACAGCTGCATTGCTGCAAACAATAGTAATAAATGTTTCAAGTACACAATCCACTGAGCACAGAAAAAGTCATCAGGGATCTGGGGACCCAAGTTGACAGTAGTCTTTCGTTTGACACTCATGTTGCTAAAGTAGTTAGGAAAACCTTCTATATCGCCCACCTGATCATGAAGGGATTCACATCTAGATCAAGGGAGGTCATCGTCCCCCTGTACTCATCACTCATTAGACCTATGATTGAGTACAATGCCCCATTCGGAATGTATCTGACCAGACACCTGATGCAGCTTGAAAGGCCCCAAAAGTTCCTCACCAAAAGGATAAAGGGTCTCAAAATATGTCTTATGCTGCCCGACTGAAAGAACTCCAGCTTTATTCAGTCTCATACCGCTTGCTCAGAGGTGACCTGTGCCTGACATATAAGGCCATGTCAAACCCAGATTTGATGAATATGCTTCACCTCAACAAATCTAGATCCCTCAGAACCACAAGGGCGCGAGACTTAAACCTTGACACGGTTATAAATAGAACGTGCTGGAGGGACAGATTCATCACCCAGAGACTCCCTATGCTGTGGAACAAAATCCCAGTACATGTGAGGCAGAGCACCTCGCTGGCCTTGTTCAAGAGGAATCTTGACCAATGGATGGGAGATCGCAGATATACCCCAGGGATTACTTCAGTGTCACTGCTTGACAGAGGCACAGAAAAATGATAGGCATAGTTTTTATTCAAACTAAAGGGGTGGCGAAAGCCACATAACTATGGGCTAGGCTTATAAATGCCCTTGGGCAGATAGCCTAGTATGAACCTATGAACCTATGAACCTATGAACAAGTGAACCCAAAAATGGCAGACTGCTCCAGCTCTTCAAATCTCTTTATTCACAAAGGTATGAGCACTACTCATAAATGATTGTATGATCAGTAATTGCACTAAATATGTATTTAACACATGTAAACAGCTGAGAGTGTAGAAGTGTTATACGTCTTGTTATACTGTGGATGAAATGGGACTTGCTTGTATGTGCAATGATTTGTATTCCTGCTGCAAATCTGTTTTTTGTGGCAAAGAGGGATAAAACACTCTTACTGTGTTTTCTAGGTTCATTGGTGTGATAGTTCAAATACAGATTTGTGGAAAAATTTGCAATGTGTTCTAAAATTTATTTTGTAATGTTGTTTATTTTTTTTATAATATTAATATTTTCACACTGCATGACTTACCACAAACACTATGAAATGGATAAATCAAATACATTTAATGCAACGTACTTCTATGATAAAGGCAGCATAAATTACACCTGTGAATCAAGTGTGTCTGTGTGTGTGTGTGTGTGTGTGTGTGTGTGTGTGTGTGTGTGTGTGTGTGTGTGTGTGTGTGTAGCACACCTGGTAAACATAATGACCCACATGATATATACTATCTATAGATCATGGTGCAAGTCCCACATTTGCCTTTTAAGGATGAAACCTAATAAACTCTGCTTAGAAAGATAAAACAAGGTAAACTTTGCCTGTCACATTTGCACATCTCTTAGCATCATGCAAACACAGTCTAATGGCCCACACAAGATGCAGACAGAAGTCAATTTCAAAACAGATACATTGTTGCATTTTTTGCTTACCATTGTGCAGCCCACTAAGTGGCATTGCATAGCAGTCAGCAATCTTCCACAACAGCTGCAGATCCAGAGCACCTACAGGCAGGAAGAAGACAGCAGACAATTTCAAAATAGATACATTCTATCACATGTGGTATGGCATAGCGCAAACATGCTAAGTGGCATTGTACAGCAGTCAGCACACGTACTTAATAATGAATATGAAAATATACACCTGTTTCTTATCTCTTCCTGTGGTATTAGGTGTACGTTTAGGGCTGTAACACAGGTGAACCTGGGTTCTAATCCAGCAAAGTCCAAAGTTTTATTCATATTGTTCCAGTTTACTTTTTCTTACAATTAACATGAAAACAATAATTAAACATAGACATAACTATCTACAGCAGGCGCATCGGGCACACACAGGATATCATATATATATATATATATATATATATATATATATATATATATATATATATATGGGTTCATGTCAAACGAACGACATGCAAAAGAACGACATTCACTATATCGAAACAAAACCATCGACATTTCAAAACATCGACAGTACAATTATACGTAAGTACAGTGCTAACATGGGTCCTGCAAGGGGGAAGTAAAGGATATGATATGACACTGTACCCATACTACTTCCCCCTTGCAGGACCCATGTTAGCACTGTACTTATGTATAAATGTACTGTCGATGTTTTGAAATGTCGATGGTTTCGTTTCGATATAGTGAATGTCATTCTTTTGCATGTCGTTCGTTTGACATGAACCCATATATATATATATATATATATATATATATATATAGTAAATGTGTTACTGTGGGTTTCAGTAGTATTATGGTTCTACAATTACACATTCATTTCCTGAACTGTCATGTCACACACATGCATGGTTAAATAAACTCTTTAATGTACATGAATAACTAATGAGCAGGTTTGACAAACAAGGTCTCAGTTGCAATGAGCACTCTGCACAGTAATGACTGACTAAGCTTCTGGTGTCATTCTAAGGGGATCCAGTACCTGTCTGTCTGGGACGACATGGTCGACAGACCACGATGCTTTGCCAGAGATGGCCTGCATCTGTCACCCCTGGGATTCTGGATACTGGCTAAGCTCTTGCCACCCCTATAGTGCCTTTTTTAGGCAAGGTTCAAATGACAAATTCACCACCGTAACAGGAACAGGCAAGTAAAAACTGAGGGCAATGATACTCAATGCTAGAAGTCTAAATCTCAAAATGCACTCCCTCAAGGCACTCCTTAAGATGGAGAACATCGATATCTGTGCAGTGACTGAGATCTGGTTCAAGAATCCAGAGTGCACCCCTGCATTACCAGGCTATAACTCATACCACACTTTTTGGCCATCTAACCTGGACCGGAACACCAAAGGCGGAGGTGTGTCCATATTAATTAAGGATATGCACACCTCCAGGCTAGTTGCTCAGCATAATGCATCTGAGGTTATCCAAGTGCAACTAACTCTGGGAAAAACTGCAATCCAAATTGTAGCTTGCTACAGATCCTCCACCATGCCCCAGGATTCTCACTCCTCTTTTTCTTGATATACTGGAAAATATTAGGGTTCAACCAAACACCCTAATAATGGGCGATTTCAACTACCCCACCATTAACTGGGAAAACTACTCATGTACCAACTCCTTCACTCAATGCTTTCTGGAATTCATAAATTCCAAGGCACTGGATCAACCTAGTCACACCCCCACCAGGGGCAACAATATCCTAGACCTAGTCATTACCAACATGAGTGACCGGTTTTCCACACCTAAAGTCAACTCTTCATTGGTCAGATCCGACCATAAGCTAATCACCCTAGATACACACATCCCACCCCCACCCATCATTAAGGAAACCCGGTAAAACATTTCTCCAAAGCCATCTTCATGCTTCTTAAGACAGAAGTGGCAAACTTCAGGACACCCTTGCAGATGGCAGTACAGTTATGACTGCTGAATCCTACACAAATCACTCTATAAGTACTTACATGACAGCATGGATCGTGCTATCCTGAACAGAGCCAAGACTCTATCCTCCAAAAAAAGGAAGCCAATCTGGTGGTCCCCTGCCATAAACAAACTCTACAACAGAAGGAAGAAACTGTTGCAAAAGAGAGTAAAATCCCATGAGTGGAGGAGCTCCTTGGTCAGCCTAAGTAAGAAGCTAAGATCCCTTATAAGATCTTCCAAAGCTAGCTATGAAAACAAAATTGCCACTGATTCTAAGCACAACCACAAAGCATTCTATAGCTATGCCAGGAATCTAAATGGCAACACCCAGATCTGCTCTGCGTTACAGTACAATGGCATGAAAATTACAGAACCAACTGATATTGCCAACATCCTGGCAGATAGGTTCAGTGCTAACTTTACCCCCCTCTCACCCCCTAAAGGGCCTATATCTATACAGGAAGAATGCAGAGTCCCTGTAATCACAAGTATGCAGGTAAAAGCTACACTCTCTAAAGCCAAAAACACAGCATCCATGGGAATGGACAACATCCCATGCTGCGTTTTACACAAACTTCAGAACGAACTGGCTCCCCACCTAAGCATCATGTTCAGTCATAGCCTCACATCAGGCTTTGTGCCCACTGAATGGCGCACAGCAACAGTTATCCCACTCCATAAAGGGGGAGCCACCACTGATCCTGGGAACTATCACCCTATTAGCCTGATGAGCCTGGTCTGTAAGGCCATAGAACTTATCATTATGGAACTCATAAACAAAGACATTGGTAACCTCCAAATTCTGGACCCCACCCAGTTCCGGTTTGTGAATGCAGATCATGCCTTCTGAACCTGATCGACTTCTTTGAGGCAGTCACCAAAGCTGTAGACGAGGGTAAGGTGGTTCACACAGCCTATCTTGACCTCGCCAAGGCTTTCAACACCATCCCCCATTCTGGAATTATAGATAAACTAACTGAACTAGGTATAAATCCTTACATCACAAGATGGGTTGCCAACTGGCTCACTGACAGAACCCACACTGTAAAAGTTGCAAACTCCAAATCTGACTTCAAACCAGTGTCAAGTGGAGTACCACAGGGTTCAGTCCTGGGACCTCTCCTGTTTGGTATCTACTTCTCTGAAGTACAGGCTAACACAGAAGGCCTTTGGCTAATAAAGTTCACAGATGTCTGCAAACTAAGAGCCATAGTTAAGTCCCCAAATGATGTGGACATCCTACAAAAGGGCCTCACTGAGACAGATGCCTGGTGTCAGAGCCATGACCTCAAGCTCAATGCCAAAAAGTGCATTGTCATCCCCTTTGGTAAAAACTCTGTACCCATGAACTACTACATAGGCGGCAGTTTACTTAACACTGAATGTGTGATAAGAGACCTCAGGACCCAGGTGGACAGTAGTCTCTCCTTTGATAATCACATCACCACAGTAGTCAGGAAATCCTTCTACGTGGCACACCTCATCACAAAAGAGCTGTCATCCAGGAAAAAAGAGGTCATTGTTCTCCCCTACTCGATACTCATTAGACCCATTATATAGTACAACGCCCCTTTTGGAATGTACCTCACAAGACATCTGCAGCAGCTGGAAAGGCCACAGAAGTACCTCACAAAGAGGATTACTGGCCTCAAACATATGCCCTACACTGACCGTCTCAAAAAACTCCAGCTTTACTCCGTAGCATACAGCCTACTATGAGGTGATCTTTGCCTAACATAAAAAGCTATGTCAAACCCAGAGCTGTTGGACATGCTGCACCTAAAGAAATTTCAATCCCTTTGAGCTACACGCTCTAGGGATCTAAACCTTGTCACTACAATAAACAGGACATACTGGAGGGATAGATTTTTGTCCCAGAGACTTCCCATACTTTGGAACAAACTACCTATCTATATCAAACAAAGCTCCTCATTAGCACTCTTCAAGAAAAATCTTGATGAGTGGATGGGAAATAGGAAATACACCCCCAGGATCACTTTTGTGGCTCTGCTTGACAGGGGCACAGGAAACTAACTTTCTTGGGTGGCGTAAGCCAGGGAACCTTGTTGGCTAGGCTTACTTATGCCCTTGGGCCAATAGCCTAGTACCTACCTATGAACCTATAAAAAATTCACTTGTAGTCTAACCTTCCCTTTGACAACTGGCTTAAGTTAATGCTCACATTGCAGGTGAGCCAAGGTTCTAATCTAGCACACTCCCAATTTTATTAATGCTTGTCCACTCAATTTTAAGAAACAAATAAAAAAAATTAAATATAATTATAAATAACATTATGTAGAGCAGTGGAGCTCATAAGAATTACATGCGTAACAGAGGTTGTACTGAATATAGTGTTTCTGTAATTATAATTGTCTTCTGTGGACTTGGACAGCTTTCACACCACAATGATACTAATACACACATGAATATGTAAACGAGGACCTTGTAGGTCATGCACATACATGGTAAACCACTCACTCTGTTATGTGTATTTATATATAATTCATGATCATATCAGACAGGCATTTCCTTTTTAGCAGGTATGAAAAATCACTTATGTGGAAGTATATTTTTTGTCTCTAATGCACAGGTTTGAATGCCACAATGTACAAATTCATTTCATCAGTGTGTAAAGCTAAACAAAAATGTGTCGGGTCATAAAATTTATTCCCCCAATAGATGTCTGCAAAGTTAAATCACCTAACAGTTACAGCAGCAACTGACCCACAAACTAATGGCAACTGTCAGATTAGCCTTCCAGTTTCCAAACCTGCTTTCCTCTCTGTTTGGCACTGTTGCTTTCTGTTTAACGTCATGCAAACTCAGTTGGCATGGTTGTTCAGGTTTCCGCACTAGTAATAAATGAGATAACATGATTTGGCTAGAAAGTACTCTTGACTATTGCTGTTTTTCCTGAATAGACATGCCTGGAGGTAGGAGGGAAAATGCCCAATTTAGGGCTCAAAGTTGGGGCATCAAAAAGTCCAGAATCTTTATTGGGCTCCTTGTAGGGCCATATCTGAAGGCTCTTGCAGGGAGACTAGTCAGTGTACTTTGTTAGGAGGGGTTCTGTTCTCACTGCATTCAACTGGTGTGTGTGTGTGTGTGTGTGTGTGTGTGTGTGTGTGTGTGTGTGTGTGTGTGTGTGTGTGTGTGTGTGTGTGTGTATTCAGTTGATTGACATTCAAGATACCATTTTACACCTTATAGGTTCATAGGTGTTTACTAGGCTAACAACCACAAGGGCCTTTTTAAGCCTAGCCATGCATCCCAAATCTCCGACAAGTTCTGATACCCTTGATAAGTGTAAGCATGGGCCTGGGAGATGAACCATTACGGGTTACCTGTCTGCATGGCATTATTCTGATATGGCCCGTGATTGTGCATGTTTTTGTACACTGTTGTCCATTTGGGTGAGACCTATGCTGACATAACATTCATATTCAGGCAATGCATTTTCAACAGCTTCACAATATGTACCTAACCTATTGTATATACCATCCCTGATATATGTCCTGTCCATTGCTCATGTCAGGATGCTTATATCACAAAGAATCTTCTCCATTGATATGTCACCCTGTCTGATAGTCACATAATATACAATAACTGTGCAGTCTGTACTGTATCATGTTAATATGTGATTAGTGTTCATGCTACAACTGTCTTCGTTGACATGCCCTCACCTGCTGTACATTACCATGTCTCACCTGTCCGATTCTCCTATGTTCATTCCTACAATTCATCTGTGTCCCTTTTCAATGCACACACTTCCCCTGACTGTTTATTTATATTGCACTCTATGTACCCTTACTGATCATTTACACAGCCTGTATTCAGTATGCCTGAAACAGGTTTCCACAATACTTTGCACTGTATACACTTTCATGTAATGTAATAGAATTACATACATTGCTTTATTAATAACTGTGGTAGTTACTGTGGCTTTCTGTGCAACTATGCATACCGAGTTAGGTAAGTACGTGCACATGTCTGCAGGTGTTTGAGTTGCTTTACATGTTTTCCTGGCCAGCAGTGCAGTTGCTGGCCACGAAACTGAGCTTGTTTATGTTTAAACGTGGTGCATGGCATGCATATGTAATTACCACTGCTGGTCACTGCGTACACACAAGTAAACTCTGTGTAGGTTTTGCACTAAGCCTACATGAAGTTTATTGAATCCTCAGGATAATTTACTTGTCCAGACTGACAGGAACATATTTGAGGTTGTCTGCTGCCCTTTGGTTAGAGCTATTAGCACATGTAATATGTTGCTTAACTAACCATTTAG
>NC_056732.1:21939709-21959709 GCF_019279795.1 Protopterus annectens | reverse complement strand
TGGGGGGGGGGCATCTCCCCTGCAGTCTTATACATATACCAACTCAATGGTTGCAAAAACACAAAGAAGGAAGTAATCTCCCAAAACAAAAGAATCAGTGCCTATGTACACTTAGAAATCACAACAGTTGTGATTTCATATGGAAAACAGTGATTAGTGTTCTGTTACGCAGTGTCTTGGACTTCATTCAACTAATGTTCAAGCAACTAACTATTGTCCACCTGTAGATATTCTAAAACCAAGAGCTAAAAGTCAGCGGTGCTAATCACTCATGTCCTTATTGCCAATTTTAACTTAATACCAGTGCCAGCATCCTTACATTTCCTTTCACTATTCCTCTCTTTCTTAAAAGATGGGGGGTAGGATAAGATATCTACCCCCACATTTGTCTGCTTTGGTTGGCATCCTGCTTTCTGTATGGCCAGATGCTATCTCATAACCTGCCCATTGTTATTGTACAAAGGTAATATCCATTTCAGTAGGTTATGGCAAGAGTGCATCAGGGACTTTTGCCCCCAGATATGATAGCGCACTGTTTCAAATGCTCATTTGATACAGTGTACCTCTTTCTCAATTGACAATCATTTTTTTTCCTCTAGCATGCACCTTTGTACTAATATGCAAGGTATGGCACTTATTTAAGCCATCTTGCTGACACATGACTAGTAACATCACATAAAAGGCATCTGTATAATGAATGAAATTTTAAGTGAGCGCTTGATAATCTAACACAGGGTAATGTAAGGTAACACAGGGTATCACATGGTAACATAGGGAAACATGCTAACGTAAAGTAAAACAGGGTAACATAGGGTAAAACAGGTTAATATAGTATAATATAGGGTAACGGCATAACATTTGTTTTAATTGTTCAAATGTCTCTGTTATATAACTACATTCTGATTTGTCAACAGATGAAAAATTGATATGTGTGAAAAATGGAAGAAAAAACATTTAATATTTATCATTCCTCTCTATAAATTAACATTTTGTTTTGTAAAATATTTACGACAATCCTTACTGAGGTTAGGCATTAGCTGCAGTTTCAAAACTAAATGTGATTTTAAAGTATTTTTGCATGAGGGGATGTGACCCCCCACACACATGTGGGTATCAGTCAATACCCCCTACTTCTGAATATACCACCTTTGAGGTCGCTCCACTTCAAGGTAAATGGTAAATCGTGGCTCCAGTTTTTGAAGTTGCAGGAGCCAAAATAAAGATTTTAACAATTGCAATGAGCACCCTTTTTTGAAAGGTTCTGCTGTAGTTCATTAAATTCCAAATGACATTGTGTAAAGGTCCATGGAGATCAGTGCTCTACCCAGGAAAACAAATACAAATGAAATAAAATAAATAAAATATATAGTATCAGCCTAAACTGAAAGGGAAACAAAATATCAGAGTTAAATATTTAATATGGCCAATACTGGGGGCTTTGGTCCCACACAGGAATGTAGCCCCTGAAACAACACATTATATTGTTGTTTTAATTTTGTGCTACTATAATTTTTAATTAGAGCATAACTATTAATAAAGAGGAGTGTATTGTTTTGAATCTGTGGAAGTGTTTCAAACAAGCATAAACACTCTTTAAAGGTGTTTTTTCAATATGACATTTATTTTGTTATAAATAAAATGAACACTGTCTTTCTGAAGTCTACAATAGAGAAAATGGGTTTGTTTTCAATTCATATGGCTCAAACAATTTTCAGTATGATGGTATCGGACTAAGTAGAAACACGGGAATGCGATGTCTTAATGAACTCGGACAGCAAGTGCAGAGTCTAGAAAAAAGATAAAAAGAAATAACCGTGAAGATGAGGACAGCAAAGGCAGACGCTGAGAGGAAGTTATCAGAAGGGATGAAGAAAGGAGTGGGGCGCAGAAAGAAAGAGGGAGATCTTCCAAGATGTGCAGAGCTTGTTGGGAAATCACAGAAGATTAGAAAAATACAGGGGTTCTGAATGAATACCTAGTGCTGATGCAAGAACATAAGAACAATACTAGGCAAGTCATGGAAGGGACAGTACAATACCTAACTTTATGCATCCTGAAGCAAACGTCTAACAACATGTCAAATGTATTAAAATGTCTGAGATGGCAAGCAATGTGAGCTCGTGTCCAGAAAGAGCTGTCAGTCAAAGCTGATCCAGCTGCAGATGAATTTGAAACAGAAGATGTCGACCACCTGGACTTCAGCAAGGCCTTTAACTCTGACATGCACAGGAGGGCAATAGGAGATTTAGAGAGGTTGTATATAGCTGCATAGCTGCATGGTAAGGCCCAGAGGACAAGGTCAGGACTTAGAAAAGTGGCAAGTTGGTTACGCAAGGAATCTGTCCTGTGTTGAGTACCCTTCAGTGTGTTTATCTCAGATATATTTTAGGAATGACAGAACAAGATGAATCTCAGTACATCAGTACAGGATGGGGAGGAGCCTAGTAAAAGAGCTAGAAAGGCTGAATAGGTGGGCAGAAAAGCAATAGTTTCTATGCAAAGCACTGCACCTGGACCACAACAGCCAGGTATAAATGTTAATCTCACCTAGATTGTACCACTGCTTCAGAGTGAGACAGCAATGCAGAAGCATGTAGAATGATGCAGTGTATCCTTATGGGGAGAGAGTGTAGAAAAAATGGGTAACACTTTCTGTCTACAGGGTGTTGGTCAGACCACACCTTGAGCGCTGCATGCTGTTATAGAGGTCATATAAGGAAAAGCACATGTGGGTGTTGAAAGAAATTAGGAGGAATGTTACCAAAATGACCTGCAGGATGGAGGGGAAGTAAGATAACCAAAGACTAAAAGAATTGTATCTTTTCTCTCCTGAGACCAGAAAAGACAGGAAACATGACACTGGTGCATGAGATCATGTCAGTGAGATGCAAAGGGGTCACCCTGAACAGCAAGGATAGAGGGTAAGGAGGAGAACAGGCAGCAGACCGAAGGATTAACTAATCCATGTATCTACAAATGTATTCTTTCACAGAGAGGGTGGTGGATACACAGCATGTGACTAATGGAATGGGTGGTAAACAGACTGCATGGGGTGAGTGGCTAAAGGGAAAGAATGACTGGAGGAAAGAGAGTTTTTAAACACCTTTATTGAATTATCACTTGAGACATTTTTATAAAAGTAATCAAATAATATTAACAAGTTCACATTTACAAATACCACATATATTGGTATGGATCTAGGACTAATGCAAGATGACACATTTCCAGGAATTGGAAATGGCCGAGCACAGTTTCTTGAAAGTGCTTTTTCACCGAAAAAGCACTTTAGTGAAACTCAAGTAAAAAAAAAAAAAACCACCTAACAACATTAATATTGCCAGATTTGCAACTGCCTCTCTTTTTAGAACGCATCACTGTCTTAATCTAAAGCAACGGCGATGGCTTGAATTTCCAAAACAAGTTCTTTTTCACCAGCTTACTATAGCCCATAAAACCCTTTACCAACCCTCCAACACTCCAATACTCACTAGCATTATTACCCCTTACAACAATCTTAAGAATTTACGCTCCTCAAAAAAAATACTTATCAATACTTGCAAAACCAACAACTTGGCAGGAGACTCCCTCTTCTATAAAGCTGTTGGAAAGCACCGGAATCTTTTACTCACTGAACTCATTTCCCTGCCTTAATTAACTCTTTTTAAACAGAAGCTAAAACTATTCCTCCATACCCACTGGTTATGCCCCTGTACCAACCCTGACTAACTTTCCTCCCTCACATTAATGCATTCTCCTCACCTTTACAGACATACTATGTCATGACAACTAAAATATATGTATATATGTAAATAGTAACATATTTTTGTATATTTACCATTTACTATTTGAGTTATGCTTATTATGAGTACTGTACTTTATATTATCAACAGATGTTTAAGTCTGACTGTTGTAACCTTTTATATTGTTTAGTATACCTGTCTTGGAGCTTATCTCTCCTTTCTTTTTTGTATTTATCTTGGAGCTTTTCTCCCCAGACCTCTACTGAAAATGGACATATATCCAGTTAGACTAGCCAGGTCAACAAATGTAAAATAAAAATAACTAAATAATAAAATTAAAAAAAAAAAAAAAAAAAAACAGTGATCATGTTTACACAGGGTGGCAAGCCCCCTGCACCCCCCACACCCCCCTACTTTTATATTCTCACTCCAAGATCCCACTATAGTGTGGAAAAGGGAATATTCCCTTACCTCCATTGTGCCACGATCTCAGCAACAGACATTTCCTCGTGTTTTTTTTAAGTACAGTTTTGCAAAACTGCTTTTTTCGGTGAAAAAGCACTTTAGCGAAACTGTGCATGGCCGTTTCTGATTCGTGGAAACTTGTCGAGCATTAGTCCTAGACCCATTGGTGTGTGTGTGTGTGTGTGTGTGTGTGTGTGTGTATATATATATATATATATATATATATATATATATATATATATACATATATATGTGTGCGTGTGTGTGTGTGTGTGTGTGTGTGTGTGTGTGTGTGTGTGTGTGTATGTGTGTGTGTGTGTATATATATATATATATATATATATATATATATATATATATATATCCTAAAATCTAGGCAATGTTACTATTAACAAGTTCACATTTGCAAACATTATACATCACATATATTGTTATATATATATATCCAAGCAATGTTACATAAATTATTCAGTTCTTACCTTGTTTTATACCTCATTCCTCATCCAAAACATTTTGCTGCATGTTTTGTTCCCACTATTGCCAGTTTTTCCTATGTAATTTACTCCTACCTTTTTCTAAAGATCCCAGCGCCTGTTTTTTTATCTCTGTTACAGTATTCACTACTTCAAGTATAGTTAGTTTTGAATATTGATTTTCATTTTATAGTAATTACTTTTTTTTGGCAGCGAACAGAATTAAACTTAAGAAGGCCTTAGTATGTCTAGGCAGTTGTGATTCTGTATCACAACTCACAAACCTAATTTCCTTCATTTGCTCGACCGGTATTCCCGACAGAGTGCTCTGGAGAGAATTTTTAGAGTCTGCCACTTCCTTACATTCTCAAACCATATGCACCTAGTTAGCTTTTCATTTCCCTTCAGACCTTCAGTGGTTGTCGAGGGAAGGTAGAATCGTAAGGCAGTTAAAGGGCAGACTATATAAGTTTGTCTCCTGCCATAAAGCAAAGGTAATAAAATGTAAAAGGAAAAGGTAATGAAATATAAAGGTGCATGAAGATTTTCACCTTTTCTCGTGCATTAATATATGCTTTGATTATTGTATTTTAATATGATCAGTCTTGATATTAACAAATTCATGTATCTCTTATGTACCCTCTTCTTTTTCTCTGTTTATTGTATGTTTTTTTTACATTTCCTTAGCTTCATACACAGTGGCATTGTATTTTAGCGGAGGGATATGACACCCTGCACCCCCCTCCATTTGGCAGAGGGACTACACTCCCACAGCCCTGCTACTTATACATACTCTACTCATGAGCTTCAGGAACCTCACAGAAAGGGGAATATTCCAATGTGCAAGAATCTCAAACTTAGTATATAACAAGTCTGTTTTCAGGTGTCCGGTCTTTCTGGTCCCAGACTCAAAATTTTGAAGCAACATATAATGCACTTTCTCTCCACACACATTAGCTTTCTTGCTATGTTCAGAATCAGAGAAGAGTTTTGAAATAAAATCTTTTGTTCAGGTAACACTGGCTATAGCTGTATGATGGTTAGTAGCTATTTTCCAAGCCAACGACCAGGACATTGTAATTCTCTCCCTCTGCAGTACGGATGGGCCCACCAGTTCTTAACATACAATCACTTCTATGATCAAGACATTGTTGACAACTGGTGGGTCAACATGATGTCATCGACTTCGGAAAGTTGAAAGTCACATGGTTGAGACCATTTCTTTGACTTTCCAAAAAGCTGAAAACAAGAAAAATGGCAAAAATCTACATTTTTTTGTGTGTGCGTGGGGGGGGTTGTGCCCCCACCACCCCTGCAAATTATATAAATATCTAAATAAATAAATGCAACATATATATATATATATATATATATATATATATATATATATATATATATATGTATGGGTCCCCTTCACATGGTCGACATTTCACAATGTCGAAACCCATGTGGCCGAGACCATATGACTGACATCTGAAATGTCGACCATGGGGAACCGGCATCTCCGAACAGTGCAGAATGAAAGGATTTCCATTTACGCACTGTAGTGCAAGCTCGGAGTTGGTATATTAAAGTTACAGGGGGTGTGGGGGCACCCTGCTAGCATCTTTAAAGTTATTTTTTTCATTTTTTTTTTTAATCTACTTGTATATTCGACATTTCAAATATCGATCATATGGTCTTGAGTAGACCTATATATATACATATATATATATACATATTTACTCTCACATTGCCATCAGCTTTCCACCTGCATCAGTTGGAAGCTTTTCCATTCCACCCACTGCTAGGTGATAAATGGGGCACAGATATCATGTACAATACATTGGTACACCATCCAAGCAGTGACCATGATTCGCACATCTCAGTGATATACCATCCAAGCAGTGGCCATAATTCCCACATCTCAGTGATATACCATCCAAGCAGTGGCCATGATTCCACATCTCAGTGATATACCATCCAAGCAGTGGCCATGATTCTCATGTCTCATTGGTACACCATCCAAACAGTGGCTAGGATTCACATGTCTCATTGGTATACCATCTAAGCAGTGGCCATGATTCCCACATCTCAGTGATATACTATCCAAGCAGTGGCCATGATTCTCATGTCTCATTGGTACACCATCCAAACAGTGGCTAGGATTCCCATGTCTCATTAGTATACCATCTAAGCAGTGGCCATGATTCCCACGTCTCAGTGATATACCATCCAAACAGTGGCCATGATTCCCACATCTCAGTGATATACTATCCAAGCAGTGGCCATGATTCTCATGTCTCATTGGTACACCATCCAAACAGTGGCTAGGATTCCCATGTCTCATTAGTATACCATCTAAGCAGTGGCCATGATTCCCACGTCTCAGTGATATACCATCCAAACAGTGGCCATGATTCCCACATCTCAGTGATATACTATCCAAGCAGTGGCCATGATTCTCATGTCTCATTGGTACACCATCCAAACAGTGGCTAGGATTCCCATGTCTCACTAGTATACAATCTAAGCAGTGGCCATGATTCCCACATCTGCACACATATGACTTCTACAATGTTTCATGTGGAGTGACTTCCCACAAGGTCACCATTGGCAGGTACATAAGCCTATCTATCTATAGACAGATAGATAGATAGACACAGACAGACAGACAGACAGACAGATATAGATAGATAGATAGATAGATAGATAGATAGATAGATAGATAGATAGATAGATAGCATTCAAGTACGAAGCAGGACACATGTAATGGTGTCCACTGTTCTATGTTTCAAGTCACGTTGGTTATGTGTTGGAACCATTTGATGACCCCATTAAAAATGTTCATACCATGGTTTGAGATCCCTTATAAAACTGTAAATTTGGAGATATAGAACATTGTCAAATGTGTGTGTGTTTAGAGTCCTGAAACAATAATTTCACTGCCTGGATACAGGTCATACAGCTGGTTGTATGTTGGAGCATGAACCTGAGACCTGCAGTCACATATCTGTAGTATGTGTGTATCATGACAACATGGAAAAATGACAATACTGTCTGAGATACCTGTTGTGGCACAAGATGAAGACTCAGATGCAGACTAATGGAATTAAGAGACTGCAGCAGCCCCCATGCAGGCAGTGGTGGCTGGAGTACATCATGAGCCTGACAATGAGATGATATCTGGTCCACAAGATAACACAGAATAATACCGATGCATAAATTATCATACCTAAGCTATGAAATACAGTACAATGATGGGCCACACTGTGCATCAGACATTATCTTACCCACACAGGATATGGAAGCAAGGCACAGTGATCATCATTTGTATAGGGTGGGACTGTAGCTCAGACAGACGTTAACAGCAACACTAGCATATGGAGGTGAATGTAGTAGCCACTCAGTCAGGTATCAGGCTGGGAAGAGTCAGGGATCAAATTCCCTACAGGTTGGGAGGAATCAAGGATCAAATTCCCTATGGATTTGGAGGAGTCAGGGATCAAACTTCTTAGTGATTGGTGCAGCCGCCATGTGACAAACCTTGTCCACATGTGCTGTGTTGGCCTATAGCTGTAGGAGTTGATGCTGTCCATGGTTGGAATGAAGTAGCACTTCAGAAGCGTGCACAGGAACACCAATGTCATTGGTGTCCCATGTTGGGAGCCAGTAGATGTACAGCGTCCATGACCTAGATGACGGCCACAGATAGACGTGGTGTTCTATAGGCCAAAAGGCAATATTTACAGTCCCCGGGATTCATGAAGCTCGGCGTAAGGCCGGTGTAAGGCCTGCGCCGGCGGTGCAGTGAATAGACGGCGTAGTAGCGCCATATGCATAGTAATGAGTGCGCGCCGCAACCACAGACACGTGCGTAGTGTACGTGAGCGAGCCCAAGTAGGATGCGTCCGGAGGCGTGGCTAAGCCGGCAGGCGATGAGCAACCTAAAGTGCTGACTGCCACAGTCCGCCCATAATAGTAATGTCACCAGCCAGGGCCCGTGCAGAATGAAACGCACGCAGAGTATGCAACATAGTACCCGGCCCAACAAAAGGAGAAGCAAACACAACCCACGAAGCCCTAAGTGTACCCGTCCAAGGAACAAAGGATACGCGTAACACCGTGTTTGTCCCGCAATGCACCGTCAGTGGGCATACCCAGAGAAGGTGTACCGCAGCATGTCAGCACGCCGCACCGACATAGGAGTAGCGACTACGGTTACCACCTGTCCCACTTTGCGAGGGGCAGTCCCTCTATGGGCAGTTGTGTCCCGATAAAAAATATTAAAAACGGCAAATGTGCCAAGATTGTAGGACATAATTATATCCCGTATTTTATGTAATGGTCGCATAAAATAGTTATTTCCGTAACTAAAATACCTAAATGTCACAAGAAACAGAATAAGCAACCAAACTGCTACAAGAATAAGCTTTTATTTAGGCAAACAAGTTAAGTTCTATGCTATGTACTGACCGTGGGTATGTGTCGGCCTGTAGAATCTGATGTGAGTCCCGAAAATGCCCCACCTTGGCTATTGGAAAAGGTGGCAACCCTAGTAGCGACATGGGCATAGTCACCAGGGTTACCAACTGTCTCACATTGCTATGGACAGTCCCTCATTTGACAGTTGTGTCCCGCCAAATATTGAAAAATGGCAAATGACCTGAGATTTTCGGGCAAAAATATTCCCTCAATATACCTGTAATAGTAGCATAAAACATATATTTTGTATATGAAACACATACATGGCATAAGAAACCGAATAAGGAACCCAAATGCTATGAGAATAAGCGTATATTATGGCAAAAATGTGAAGTTCTGTCATCTCTACTTGCTGTGGGTATGTGTTGTCCTGCAAAATCCGATGTTTCCACAAAGGATGTCCCACTATGGGCATTGGAAAAGGTGGCAACCATAGTGGTCACAAGCAGTAGTGAGAGTACACAGCCAGGCAGCTGTGTCGACATAACAACAGGAATGAACCAAGATACCCTAAACACAGGCAAACATGTGCATAGCAACATGTACCACACCCAGCAACGTGTTTGTTGCATACACAGGACGGCGTATGTCTAAGCTTAATATCCAGAAGCAGAACCCATGCATGCAAATGTAATACACAATAGCCCCATTGTAGCATGTAAGTCCCACCCATGTATGACCATGCACCCAACCCAGCTAGCAGCCTTGTGCAGCTACACACCTACACACAATGGGCATACCTGAAATGTGGTAAGAAGTATTGTTTTAGGCAGTGCCACGTGGGCAAATATGTACCCCACATGTCACAAACCCACCTCAGGTACAGATATGCAAATGGCTGCATGTGAATGTGTCTGCAGAATGTGTACATCCCGCATGTGGTATGCACTCGTCCAAACCCTATAGGCTTGCGCACGCCATGGTGCACATAACTGTACACATGTGGACAAGTCGGGATGTTGAACCACCGCACTGATGATTAGCTATGCAGACAAGTCAAACACATATAGCGGAACATGTGCCTACCAAACAGGACGTCCTAACAGGGTGCCACAGGCTCAGAAGGGAAAGGTGGGACATCACATGTGGAGTGTAGCGTTGCCGGACTGCCAAACACCCACGGCCAAGGTAAAGGGCGGAACAACATGCATATGACCGGATGGATGTTGTTAGAAACAGAAAAATGGCAAAAATCATTTTGTGTGTCATTAGAGTTGTGCCCCACACCCCTACAAATTATATAAATATCTAAATAAATAAATGCAACATATATATATATATATATATATAGGGTAAGCATATATATATATATAGCATATATATACTATATATGGGTCCCCTTCACATGGGTGCGAGCATTTCATGGCAATGTCTCCGAAACCCATGTGGTCAGACCATATGACTGACATCTGAAGTAATGCTCAGACCATGGGAACCGGCATCTCCGAGACAGTGCACCCAGAATGACGGTGATTTCCATTTACTAGCACTGTAGTGCAAGCTTCAGGAGTTGGTATATTAAAGTTACAGAGGGGGTAGAGGGCACCCTGCTGCATCTTTAAAAGTTATTTTTTTCATTTTTTTTTTTAATCTACTTGTATATTCGAGCATTCTCAAATGCATCGATCATATGGTCTTGAGTAGACCTATATATATACATATATATAAGGTTATACATATTTACTCTCACATTGCCACTGGGGCTTCCAGCTTTCACCTGCATCCAGTTGAAGCTTTTCCATTCTCCACCCACTGCTAGGTGATAGGAGCAATGGGGCAATAGATATCATGTACAATACATTTGGTACACCATCCAAGCAGTGATGCATGCATTACTTTACATCTCAGTGATATACCATCCAAGCAGTGGCCATAGATTCCCACATCTCAGTGATATACCATCCAAGCAGTGGCCATGATTCCCACATCTCAGTGACCTATACCATCTAAGCACAACAGTGGCCATGATTCTCATACATACCTCATTGGTACACCATCCAAACAGTGGCTAGGATTCACATGTCTCATTGGTATGTACCATCTTAAAGCAGTGGCCATGATTCCCACATCTCAGTGATATACTATCCAAGCAGTGGCCATGATTCTTTATGTCTCATTGGTACACCATCCAAACAGTGGCTAGGGATCTCTTATGTGTCTCATTAGGTATACCATCTAGTTAGCAGTGCTGCCATGATCTCCCACTGCCTCAGTGATATACCATCCAAACAGTGAAGCCATTGATTCCTGGGCATCTCAGTGATATAATTATCCGAAGCAGTGAGGCCATGATTCTCATGTCTCATTGGTATATTTTTCCATCCAAACAGTGGCTAGGGATTCCTGATGTCTCATTAGTATACCACCATCTAAGCTTGGTGGCCATGATTCCCACGTCTCAGTGATATACTCATCCAAAACAGTAACAGAGGGCCATGATTCCCACATCTCCAGTGATATACTATCTCAAGCAGTGGCCATGATTCTCATGTCTCATTTTGGTACACCATCCAAACAGTGGCTAGGATTCCCATGTCTCACTGGTATACAATCTAAGCAGTGGCCATGATTCTACATCTGCACACATATGACTTCTACTAATGTTTCATGTGGAGTGACTTCCCACCGAGGTCACCATTAGCGAATTTTTTATAAGCCTATCTATCTATAGACAGTATTGTGATAGATAGATGAGACACAGACAGACAGACAGACAGACAGATATAGATAGATAGATAGATAGATAGATAGATAGATAGATAGATAGATAGATAGATAGATAGCATTCAAGTACGAAGCAGGACACAAGTGTAATGGAATTGTCCACTGTTCTATGTTTCTGTGTCCGCGTTGGTTATAAAAGTTGGAACCATTTGATGACCCCATTAAAAAATGTTTCATGCACCATGGTTTGAGATCCCTTATATAAAACTGTAAATTTGGGAGATATAGGGTCATTTGTCAAATGTGTGTGTGTTTTAGAGTCCTGAAACAATAATTTTCACTGCCTGGATACAGGTCATTACAGCTGGTTGTATAAGGTGTTGGAGCATGAACCTGAGACCTGCAGTCACATATCCTGTGGTATGTGTGTATCATGGACAACATGGAAAAATATGAAGCAATACTGTCTGAGAATACCTAAGTTGTGTGCACAAGATGAAGACTTCAGATGCAGACTAACTGGAATTAAAAAAGAGCTGCAGCAGCCCCCATGCAGGCAGTGGTGGCTGAGTACATCATGAGCCTGACCAATGAGATGATATCTGGTCCACAAGATAACACAGAATAATACCGATGCATAAATTCAAGTCATACCTTAAAGCTATGAAATACAATGAGTACAATGATGGAGCCACACTGTGCATCAGACATTATCACCCACACAGGATATGGAAGCAAGGCACGAGTGATCATCAGTTTGTATAGGGTGGGACTGTAAGCTCAGTACAGGCGTTAAACAGCAACACTAGCATAAGTATGGAGGTGAAATGTAGTAGCCACTCAGTAGTCAGGTATCAGGCTGGGAAGAGTCAGGGATCAAATTCCCTGGCAGGTTGGGAGGAATCAAGGATCAAATTCCTATGGATTTGGAGGAGTCAGGGATCAAAACTTCTTAGTGATTGGTGCAGCCGCGTGATGTGACAAACCTTGTCCACATGTGCTGCAAGTTGGCCTATAGCTGTAAGTGGAGTTGATACTTTGTCCTTATGGTTGGAAATGAAGTAGCACTTCAGAAAGCGTGGTACAGGAACACCAATGTCGTATTGGTGTCCCATGTTGGGGAGCCAGTAGATGCGTACAGCGTCCATGACCTAGATGACGGCCACAGATGACAGACGTGGTGTTGCTATAGGCCAAGGCAATATTTACAGTCCCCGGATTCATGAAGCTCGAAGGCAGAAGGCCGGTGTAAGTGCCTGCGCGCCGCCGGTGCAGTGAATAGACGGGCGTAGTAAGGCGCCATATGCATAGTAGTCGAGTCGCGCGCTGGCCGCAACTGCTGCAGACACGCGGGCAAATGGTAGTGTACGCGTGAGCGAGCCCAAGTAGGATGCGTCTGAGGCGCAAAGCCGGCAGGCGATGAGCAACCTAAAGTGCTGACCTGCCTACGAGTCCGCCCATAATAGTAATGTCACCAGCCAGGCCCGTGCAGAATGAAACGGCATACGCCCAAATTATGCAACATAGTACCCGGCCCAATGTAAAAGGAGAAGCAAACACAACCCACGAGCCCCAAGTGTACCCGTCCATGGAACAAAAGGGATACGCTAACACCGTGTTTGTCCCCCAATGCACTGCTGTCAGTGGGCATACTGTGCCTCCAGTGGTGGAGAAGGTATTACCGCACAGCATGTCAGCCGCGCCTGCTTACCGACATAGGAGTAGCGACCTTCAAGGTTACCATACCTTTCGTCCCACTTTTGCGAGGGCAGTCCCCTCTATGGAGCAGTTGTTGTCCCGATAAAAAATATTAAAAGCGGCAAATGTGCCAAGATTGTAGGACATGTAATTATATCCCAGTATTTTATGTAATGAGTCGCGCCATAAATAGTTATTTCAAGTGAAACTAAAATAATTTCCTAAATGTCACCAAGAAACAGAATAAGCGGCAACCAAACTGCTTCACAAGAATAAGCTTTTTATTTAGGCAAGAGCAAGAGTTAGGTTCTATGTACTATGTACTGGACCGTGGGTATGTAATGCAGGCTCTGTAGAATCTAGATGTGAGTCCCGAAAATGCTCCCACCTTGGCTATTGAAAAAGGTGGCAACCCTAAGTAGCGACATGGGCATAGTCACTTCAGGGTTTGCACCAACTGTCTCACACATTGCTATGGACAGTCCCTCGGCCTGACAGTTGTGTCCCGCCAAATATTGAAAATGGTAAATGACCTGGAGATTTTTAGAGGCAAAATATTCCCTCAATATACCTGTAACCAAGTAGCATAAAACATATATTTTTTGTATATGAAACACATACATGGCATAAGAAACCGAATAAGGAACCCAAATGCTATGAGAGAATAAAAGCGTATATTATGGCAAAAATGTAGAAGTTCCCCGGTCATCTCTACTTGCTGGTGGGTATAAAAGCTTGTCCTGCAAAATCCGATGTTTCCACAAAAGGATGTCCCACTATGGGCATTTTCGAAAAGGTGGCAACCATAGTGGTCACAAGCAGTAGTGAGAGTACACAGCCAGGCACGCTGTGTCGACATAACAACAAGGAATGAACCAAGATAGCCTCCTAAACACAGGCAAACATGTGCATAGCAACATGTACCACACCCAACAACGTGGTTTGTTTTCTGTTGCATACACACAGGACGGGCGACATGTCCTAGAAGCTTAATATCCAGAAGCAGAACCCATGCATGCAAATGTAATACACAATAGCCCCATTGTGAAGCATGTAAGTCCCACCCATGTATGACCATTGCACCCAACCCAGCTAGCAGCCTTGTGCAGCTACACACCTACACACAATGGGCATACCTGAAATGTGGTAAGGTATTGTTTTTAGGGCAGTGCCAATGGGCAAAATATGTACCCTTACATGTCACAAACCCACCTCAGGTACAGATATGCAAATGGCTTTGTGATGTGAATGTGTCTGCAGAATGTGTACATCCTGCATGTGGTATGCACTCTGTCCAAACCCTATAGGCTTATGCGCACGCCAGCGGCACATAACTGTACACATGGCCAAGACAAAGTCGGGATGTTGAACCACGCATCAAGACTGATGATTAGCTATGCAGACAAGTCAAAACTACATATAGTGGAACATGTGCCTGCCAAACAGGACGTCCTAACAGGGTGCCACAGGCTCAGAAGGAAAGGTGGGACATCACATGTACGAGTGTAAGCGCTTGCCGGATTCCGACCAGAAACACCACGGCCAAGGTAGCAAAGGACGGAACAACATGCATATGGACCCGGATGGATGTTGTTAGAAAAATATATATAGAAACACATAGCGTAGTGCCAGTTTGAAGCCAAAAATACTATATAATGCATTGAATTGTACTGTACAATATGGCAGTAGAAAATGATCATGGCTGTAATTGGTGAAGCTTTTAGCTGCAGTGTGATCGAACTCTGACCCTGGCAGTAACCAGTTCAGCAGGCTTATGTCTCTCAGCATCAATTATCACCTGCTGGGTTACTAGAAAATAAATGTATGTAGCATGTATATCATCCTCCCTTCCCACTGAGGGAGGATGGCCTTGTGAAACTCCCATCGAAGATAGAGTACAACTCCTGCTCAAGAGAGACACAAAAGGAACGCACATTATTAAAGAAATGAACTGACTATTGTATCGGAACAGTCCAGGGTCCTTGAAACAGCAATGTCACAATTACAGAAGGGACACTGTAATTGACCAGTGTGCCTTGCAAGGCTGTGTTATTCTCATGGGAAAACATTTTTAAAAGCATTGCACCTCGAAAGCACCCACGCATTATGAATAGAATATTATGGACCATAGTGATGGAAATGCCCTGTGACTGACCATGCTTCAGTGCAAGGTGGAGCCAAAAAGCTTGATTGGTAAAATGACTTATATAAACAAATTGCTTCCTGTATAGAGTCAGACATAAACTCTGCATACTTCTGGACTGGAAGAAAGTTTTATGGCCTGCCGTGTAATTCATTTCTAAACGTTGTGAACCTGAGCTTCCTGTGTTATTGACTGTCACTTAGAAAAGCCTACTGATTTCCTACAGTCTGGTTTAACAACTTATTTGACATTGTGGTCCTTCTTAGCGGAAATTCCCTTTGGTAAGCTTCTACAGGTCAGAGTGCATGGGTGGTTAGACATCTGCGCCATGAGAGAAGTTGCCTAAATGGTTCTTCTTGAGTGAAAAGACCTCCGACTGAATTGTTGTGTGTAAAGAGAGCTGAAGCATCACTGTCTACGATCTGTGGCTGAAAAGCGGAAAACTGGATCCCAAGAAGAAAACGATGCAGTCATAAACGGGAGGCTCATAGGTAAGGAGAGTTTGCCTCTTTGTCTCTATTATTTGTAGATCAGGGACCAAGGCTACATTGTGTTTCTGTTAATAGTTGTGATAGCAGGCTCAAGACCAATCCAAGTAGTTTTACATTTGGACATAGATCAGGGAACATGGCTAGAGTAGAGTAAATAGTCATTGTAGACACTAAGTAGTGGATACAAGCAGGAAGGAGATAACAATGTGGTACGAGAGAAGTAATATGAACAGTCATTTAGCAGAGACATGGGAGATTAGGCGCACTAAGAGATCGCATTTGGAGATCTTTGGCGTTGTGACGGGTGATGTGAAGTATATGCACTGCAGAGATAGCATAGCGTTAATGTGAGAGATATTCTTGCAAAATGGGGTAATAAATATGACATTGATGGTATATTAAGGACAAAATATCGTTAGTGAAACATTGGAATCACTTTAAAATGTGACGCTTGGAGGGAATGTTCTAGGGTTACCACCTGTCCCACTTGCGAGGGACAGTCCTCTCTATGGCCAGCGTTGTGTCCCTGCAAAACAAAACTGAACAAATGGCAAATGTCCTGATATCTTAGGACAAAAAATATATTTCCTATATCTTCTTTAATAGTAGCATAAAATGTAGTTATTTTGGTATCTGAAACACCAAAATATTGAGTAATAAACAGAGGCATAAAGCAACGCAAAATGCTGGCGCAAGAATAAGTTGCTATTTGGGCATAAAAGTAGATTGCTGTCCTCTGTACTGGCAGTGGGTGCATGTTTTGCCCTGCAAAATCCGATCGCCCTAACACAAATGTCCCACTTTGTGCATTTGAAAAGGTGGCAACCCTAACATGTCTAGGCTAAAAGCAGCGACAATTGGGTATCCCTCAAGCACATAGCCGTGGATGGTGAGGTAGTGAACCGAAGGGAACAGAAGACTAAAAATCACGAAAGCACTGGCATCGTGAACAAAGAAGATAATAATACAGTAGTAGCGACGGCCCCCCCCCCTCCACCACCTCCGATACCACCATCCAGGATAAGTGAAGCGGGAGGGCAGGCTAGTCCCTCCCATCGCTATCCTGTAAGGCAACAGAGGTTATCACACAACGACCAATTGTAAAGAGGAAGCTATTGAAACCACATCACAAACTACGTAAAATACCTAGGGACTGCTCAAGTAAGAAGAGAAAGTCACTAGAACAGAGTGAGGATATCTGTCCAATTAATTGAAGTACCGAACCCTCCAGGCAGGATACATACAGGAAGGCCAGGACCCAACTTTCCATAGTGTATAGACTGAAGTGGACACCAGAAGATATCCGGAATGTCACAGAGGGAATTCCCACATCCACAAAGTAATCACTATTCACCATGCAATACCCTCTATCTCCTGTTAGAAAAGTTAAAAGGGGAGAAATGCAAGCTTTTGGATGGTACAGGATTTGTGAAGCTGTAAATCATGTAATAATACCACAAATTAGGGTAATCACAAAAGTGCCAGACCCACACAACTATATTGAATGCTGGTGAACCACGGTTAGTCAGAAGCATCTTACCGTGGGTAATACATATAAGCTTATGCTTCCTTTTCAATACCTATACATCCAGATAGTCCGGTGGCTTGTTTTGCATTTTACATTCAGTGGTGCACAGATACAGCCATACCCGGCTATCGCAGGATACTTTGTGAAAGTCCAATCGCGATATTCGCATAGAGATGGCTGGAAAGCAACATGCCGGTGTTTACTCCAATCGGGGGCAGTCCGAGTTCTACTTTATGTGGATGATATGCTGCTGCGGCCCCTCACCCAGCAGCAATGTAGGGAAGATACAATAGCATTATTGAAATATTCAGTGCAGAACAGGGACATAAATTAAAGCAAGCCAGAAATTGCAACTACGGAGAACACAGGTCAAGTACCCGATATGTGTATCCAAGGAGGGTAGAACATTAGATGATCATAGAAGGGCAGCAGGCAATTTCACGTGCGTAATCTGCCAACTACCAAGAAGGAATGATGTCCTTCCTGGGCTTCGACCTTCCAACTGTTATGTCAAAGCCGTCACCAAACCATGCTTGAATCTTCGCCCTTTTACAAGCCCTCGCTTAATCTGTAATACATCTATGGCACAAGATATACTACACTGACCCAGTAGCAGAAACAGCCTTCTGCAGTGACTAAAATGATTGATGTTTTCCAACATCTGGTTTGTAGTCTCCCGGCTGTAAGCGTACAACAGATGCTTCCGCAGTAGACCGTAGGATTGCAAGCAGGTGATAAGGGCGATCAGTCCCGGACGAACAGCATGGGCAACGCCTCTGCGCTTACCACCATCGCGCATGGACCCGTGGTGCGGCATGGTCATTGCCACATTGTTAGCAGGCAGTTGTTGCAGCAGCCATGGCAGTACAGGCCTCGGCATCAATGTAGGCTATCCCCCTCCTCACTGTGAGAGTGCCTCATGCAGTTGCGATCACATTAAGCTGCAAGAGAAAATAGCAGCATGCCCGACCCGTGCTAGACATCTTCTTGTTTGACCATACCCTGAGTCAACCTCATATGGTGATTGAACGTTGTACAACAACATTAAACCCATCAACGCCACGTCCGACACCTGTGTGTATGGTACACCACACAGTTGCCTACAGGAAATGGAGCTAAAACAATTTACACAAAGACAGGACATCATTGCTACCCTTAGATGATGCAGAGGTGACAGTTTATGTGTAATGGATCATGTGGTGAAAGAGTCCCAAGCAGGAAAGAAGCAAAGTAGGTTGCAACAGCTGATAATGAGGATTGTGGGTGAAGCCCAACCCCTGCAGCATAACGTGTCTGCTCAAGCAGAATTACAGCTTTAACACGCGGCTTGCACCGGAAGCCAAAAACAGATGTGTGTGGACATTTTATACCATAGTCAGTATGTTGTCTCATAGCATAGCTTGCGCGCAGCAGTGAAGAATAGGGGGAATGATAACATCCACCGGTAAAACTGATTAAACATGCGAATTGATCTGAATCTCATTAGATCATCATTCAGTTACCAACGCACCAAAGAAGTATCAGAAATGAAAGAGCTCCATACAAAGCAACAGGATAAGATTAGGAAAAAACACGTAATTTTAGCTGATGCTGTAAAATAAGCAGCCTCACACCTGTGAGAAAGTTGTGTCTTCTTTTTGAATGAGTGGTTCTTATTAACCTCAGAGATTCTAGGATTTAGAAAAATGTTAGAAACAATGCAAAACACTAAACTACTTAAAGCAGAAAGTGCCCAGACGTGGGTAAGACGAGGAGCAATTCCTTGAAGACGGACTGTACATATCCACAGGAAAGCCAATATTAACATCTAAGTCATTCAGATATGCTTTGCGGAGCCATGGAGCCATGTCTCAACAGGGAGGAAAGTACAGTTGGTTGTGGCTGTGAATATTCCTAACATACGGAATTAGGAATCAGCGATACAAAAAACATTTTGGAGCAGCGTGGTTTGCTATTTGGGTGTAGTAAACATCACAGGCCAGGAGCATTTCAACCGAAAGTAGTGAAGTTTCCCCACACCACCATATCCATTCCATACTATTTTGTATGGAGTTTTGGTACAGCTGAATAAATGTGAAGGAAAGTTAAAATACTGTTTAGTGACTAGAGATATATATCGTAAAGGGTAGCTTACTACCAACCAGAATCCGGACGTGATCAACAGGCAAAGGTCCCAGTAAAATAAAGTATCCCTAGATCTGGCATACTGAGAGAAGTTACAGTGACAATAGAACACATTTTGTGAACTAGACAAATCCAGCAACCTGGGGATTATTTGGGATTTCCTTGAATAATCATTGTATGGTACAACCCACAGTCAGCATGACTGGTGGC